>NW_027102327.1:0-155741 GCF_035609145.1 Eleutherodactylus coqui | reverse complement strand
TTGTCACAATGTGGAAAACGGCATTGTGATGTCACAATGGGGGAAAGGGCATTGCGATGTCACAATGCGGAAAACTGCATTGTGATGTCACAATGGGGGAAAGGGCATTGTGATGTCACAATGGGGAAAACGGCATTGTAATGTCACAATGGGGGAAATGGAATTGTGATGTCACAATGGGAAAAACAGCATTGTGATGTCACAATGGGGGAAACAGCATTGTGATATCACAATGGGGAAAGGGCATTGTGATGTCACAATGGAGGAAATGGCATTGTGATGTCACAATAGGGAAAACGGCATTGTGATGTCACAATGGGGGAAAGGGCATTGTGATGTCACAATAGGGTAAACTGCATTGTGATGTCACAATGGGGGAAACGACATTGTGATGTCACAATGGGGGAAATGGCATTGTGATGTCACAATGGGGGAAATGGCATTGTGATGTCACAATGGGGGAAACGGCATTGTGATGTCACAATGGGGGGAAACGGCATTGTGATGTCACAATGGGGGGAATGGCATTGTGATGTCACAATGGGGGAAAGGGCATTGTGATGTCACAATGGGGGAAATGGCATTGTGATGTCACAATGGGGGAAATGGCATTGTGATGTCACAATGGGGAAAGGGCATTGTGATGTCACAATAGGGAAACGGCATTGTGATGTCACAATGGGGGAAAGGGCATTGTGATGTCACAATGGGGTAAACTGCATTCTGGTGTCACAATGGGGGAAACGGCATTGTGATGTCACAATGGGGGAAATGGCATTGTGATGTCACAATGGGGAAAGGGCATTGTGATGTCACAGTAGGGAAAACGGCATTGTGATGTCACAATGGGGGAAAGGGCATTGTGATGTCACAATGGGGTAAACTGCATTGTGATGTCACAATGGGGGAAACGGCATTGTGATGTCACAATGGGGGAAACGGCATTGTGATGTCACAATGGGGGAAATGGCATTGTGATGTCACAATGGGGGAAATGGCATTGTGATGTCACACTGGGGAAATGGCATTGTGATGTCACAATGGGGAAAGGGCATTGTGATGTCACAATGGGGAAAACGGCATTGTGATGTCAACAATCGGGGAAATGGCATTGTGATGTCACAAGGGGGAAAGGGCATTGTGATGTCACAATGGGGGAAAGAACATTGTGATGTCACAATGGGGGAAACGGCATTGTGATGTCCCAATGGGGAAAACGGCATTGTGATGTCACAATGGGGGAAACGGCATTGTGATGTCACAATGGGGTAAACTGCATTGTGATGTCACAATGGGGGAAATGGCATTGTGATGTCACAATGGGGGAAATGGCATTGTGATGTCACACTGGGGGAAATGGCATTGTGATGTCACAATGGGGAAAAGGGCATTGTGATGTCACAATGGGAAAAAACGGCATTGTGATGTCACAATGGGGGAAAGGGCATTGTGATGTCACAATGGGGTAAACTGCATTGTGATGTCACAATGGGGGAAAGGGCATTGGGATGTCACAATGGGGGAAAGGGCATTGTGATGTCACAATAGGGAAAACGGCATTGTGATGTCACAATGGGGGAAATGGCATGGTGATGTCACAATGGGGAAAGGGCATTGTGATGTCACAATGGGGAAAATGGCATTGTAATGTCACAATGGGGGAAAGGGCATTGCGGTGTCACAATGGGGAAAACTGCATTGTGATGTCAGAATGGGGGAAAGGGCATTGTGATGTCACAATGCAGAAAACGGCATTGTGATGTCACAATGGGGGAAATGGCATTGTGATGTCACAATGGGGGAAATGGCATTGTGATATCACAATGGGGGAAATGGCATTGTGATGTCACAATGGGGGAAATGGCATTGTGATGTCACAATGGGTGAAATGGCATTGTGATGTCACAATGGGGGAAAGAGCATTGTGATGTCACAATAGGGAAAACGGCATTGTAATGTCACAATGGGGGAAATGGCATTGTGATGTCACAATGGGGGAAAGGGCATTGTGATGTCACAATGTGGAAAACGGCATTGTGATGTCACAATGGGGGAAAGGGCATTGCGATGTCACAATGCGGAAAACTGCATTGTGATGTCACAATGGGGGAAAGGGCATTGTAATGTCACAATGGGGGAAATGGAATTGTGATGTCACAATGGGAAAAACAGCATTGTGATGTCACAATGGGGGAAACGGCATTGTGATATCACAATGGGGAAAGGGCATTGTGATGTCACAATGGAGGAAATGGCATTGTGATGTCACAATAGGGAAAACGGCATTGTGATGTCACAATGGGGGAAAGGGCATTGTGATGTCACAATAGGGTAAACTGCATTGTGATGTCACAATGGGGGAAACGACATTGTGATGTCACAATGGGGGAAATGGCATTGTGATGTCACAATGGGGGAAACGGCATTGTGATGTCACAATGGGGGAAACGGCATTGTGATGTCACAATGGGGGGAATGGCATTGTGATGTCACAATGGGGGAAAGGGCATTGTGATGTCACAATGGGGTAAACTGCATTGTGATGTCACAATGGGGGAAAGGGCATTGTGATGTCACAATGCGGAAAACGGCATTGTGATGTCACAATGGGGGAAAGGGCATTGTTATGTCACAATGGGGAAAACTGCATTGTGATGTCACAATGGGGGAAAAGTCATTGTGATGTCACAATGTGGGAAATGGCATTGTGATGTCACAATAGGGAAAACAGCATTGTGATGTCACAATGGGGGAAAGGGCATTGTGATGTCACAATGTGGTTAACTGCATTGTGATGTCACAATGGGGGAAATGGCATTGTGATGTCACAATGGGGGAAATGGCATTGTGATGTCACAATGGGGAAAGGGCATTGTGATGTCACAATAGGGAAACGGCATTGTGATGTCACAATGGGGGAAAGGGCATTGTGATGTCACAATGGGGTAAACTGCATTCTGGTGTCACAATGGGGGAAACGGCATTGTGATGTCACAATGAGGGAAATGGCATTGTGATGTCACAATGGGGAAAGGGCATTGTGATGTCACAGTAGGGAAAACGGCATTGTGATGTCACAATGGGGGAAAGGGCATTGTGATGTCACAATGGGGTAAACTGCATTGTGATGTCACAATGGGGGAAAGGGCATTGGGATGTCACAATGGGGGAAAGGGCATTGTGATGTCACAATAGGGAAAACGGCATTGTGATGTCACAATGGGGGAAATGGCATTGTGATGTCACAATGGGGAAAATGGCATTGTAATGTCACAATGGGGGAAAGGGCATTGCGGTGTCACAAAGGGGAAAACTGCATTGTGATGTCAGAATGGGGGAAAGGGCATTGTGATGTCACAATGCAGAAAACGGCATTGTGATGTCACAATGGGGAAATGGCATTGTGATGTCACAATGGGGGAAATGGCATTGTGATGTCACAATGGGGGAAATGGCATTGTGATGTCACAATGGTGAAATGGCATTGTGATGTCACAATGGGGGAAAGAGCATTGTGATGTCACAATAGGGAAAACGGCATTGTAATGTCACAATGGGGGAAATGGCATTGTGATGTCACAATGGGGGAAAGGGCATTGTGATGTCACAATGTGGAAAACGGCATTGTGATGTCACAATGGGGGAAAGGGCATTGCGATGTCACAATGCGGAAAACTGCATTGTGATGTCACAATGGGGGAAAGGGCATTGTGATGTCACAATGTGGAAAACGGCATTGTAATGTCACAATGGGGGGAAATGGAATTGTGATGTCACAATGGGAAAAACAGCATTGTGATGTCACAATGGGGGAAACGGCATTGTGATATCACAATGGGGAAAGGGCATTGTGATGTCACAATGGAGGAAATGGCATTGTGATGTCACAATAGGGAAAACGGCATTGTGATGTCACAATGGGGGAAAGGGCATTGTGATGTCACAATAGGGTAAACTGCATTGTGATGTCACAATGGGGGAAACGACATTGTGATGTCACAATGGGGGAAATGGCATTGTGATGTCACAATGGGGGAAATGGCATTGTGATGTCACAATGGGGGAAACGGCATTGTGATGTCACAATGGGGGAAACGGCATTGTGATGTCACAATGGGGGGAATGGCATTGTGATGTCACAATGGGGGAAAGGGCATTGTGATGTCACAATGGGGTAAACCGCATTGTGATGTCACAATGGGGGAAAGGGCATTGTGATGTCACAATGCGGAAAACGGCATTGTGATGTCACAATGGGGGAAAGGGCATTGTTATGTCACAATGGGGAAAACTGCATTGTGATGTCACAATGGGGAAAAGTCATTGTGATGTCACAATGTGGGAAATGGCATTGTGATGTCACAATAGGGAAAACAGCATTGTGATGTCACAATGGGGGAAAGGGCATTGTGATGTCACAATGTGGTTAACTGCATTGTGATGTCACAATGGGGGAAATGGCATTGTGATGTCACAATGGGGGAAATGGCATTGTGATGTCACAATGGGGAAAGGGCATTGTGATGTCACAATAGGGAAACGGCATTGTGATGTCACAATGGGGGAAAGGGCATTGTGATGTCACAATGGGGTAAACTGCATTCTGGTGTCACAATGGGGGAAACGGCATTGTGATGTCACAATGAGGGAAATGGCATTGTGATGTCACAATGGGGAAAGGGCATTGTGATGTCACAGTAGGGAAAACGGCATTGTGATGTCACAAATGGGGAAAGGGCATTGTGATGTCACAATGGGGTAAACTGCATTGTGATGTCACAATGGGGGAAACGGCATTGTGATGTCACAATGGGGGAAACGGCATTGTGATGTCACAATGGGGGAAATGGCATTGTGATGTCACAATGGGGAAATGCATTGTGATGTCACACTGGGGGAAATGGCATTGTGATGTCACAATGGGGAAAAGGGCATTGTGATGTCACAATGGGGAAAACGGCATTGTGATGTCAACAATGGGGGAAATGGCATTGTGATGTCACAAGGGGGAAAGGGCATTGTGATGTCACAATGGGGGAAAGGACATTGTGATGTCACAATGGGGGAAACGGCATTGTGATGTCCCAATGGGGGAAAACGGCATTGTGATGTCACAATGGGGGAAAGGGCATTGTGATGTCACAATGGGGTAAACTGCATTGTGATGTCACAATGGGGGAAATGGCATTGTGATGTCACAATGGGGGAAATGGCATTGTGATGTCACACTGGGGGAAATGGCATTGTGATGTCACAATGGGGAAAAGGGCATTGTGATGTCACAATGGGAAAAAACGGCATTGTGATGTCACAATGGGGGAAAGGGCATTGTGATGTCACAATGGGGTAAACTGCATTGTGATGTCACAATGGGGGAAAGGGCATTGGGATGTCACAATGGGGGAAAGGGCATTGTGATGTCACAATAGGGAAAACGGCATTGTGATGTCACAATGGGGGAAATGGCATGGTGATGTCACAATGGGGGAAAGGGCATTGTGATGTCACAATGGGGAAAATGGCATTGTGATGTCACAATGGGGGAAAGGGCATTGCGATGTCACAATGGGGAAAACTGCATTGTGATGTCAGAATGGGGGAAAGGGCATTGTGATGTCACAATGCAGAAAACGGCATTGTGATGTCACAATGCAGAAAACGGCATTGTGATGTCACAATGGGGGAAATGGCATTGTGATGTCACAATGGGGGAAATGGCATTGTGATATCACAATGGGGAAAATGGCATTGTGATGTCACAATGGGGAAATGGCATTGTGATGTCACAATGGGTGAAATGGCATTGTGATGTCACAATGGGGGAAAGAGCATTGTGATGTCACAATAGGGAAAACGGCATTGTAATGTCACAATGGGGGAAATGGCATTGTGATGTCACAATGGGGGAAAGGGCATTGTGATGTCACAATGTGGAAAACGGCATTGTGATGTCACAATGGGGGAAAGGGCATTGCGATGTCACAATGCGGAAAACTGCATTGTGATGTCACAATGGGGGAAAAGGGCATTGTGATGTCACAATGGGGAAAACGGCATTGTAATGTCACAATGGGGGAAATAGAATTGTGATGTCACAATGGGAAAAACAGCATTGTGATGTCACAATGGGGGAAACGGCATTGTGATATCACAATGGGGAAAGGGCATTGTGATGTCACAATGGAGGAAATGGCATTGTGATGTCACAATGGGGTAAACTGCATTGTGATGTCACAATGGGGGAAACAACATTGTGATGTCACAATGGGGGGGAAATGGCATTGTGATGTCACAATGGGGGAAATGGCATTGTGATGTCACAATGGGGGAAACGGCATTGTGATGTCACAATGGGGGAAAGGGCATTGTGATGTCACAATGGGGTAAACTGCATTGTGATGTCACAATGGGGGAAACAACATTGTGATGTCACAATGGGGGAAATGGCATTGTGATGTCACAATGGGGGAAATGGCATTGTGATGTCACAATGGGGGAAACGGCATTGTGATGTCACAATGGGGGAAACGGCATTGTGATGTCACAATGGGGGAAATGGCATTGTGATGTCACAATGGGGGAAAGGGCATTGTGATGTCACAATGGGGTAAACTGCATTGTGATGTCACAATGGGGGAAAGGGCATTGTGATGTCACAATGCGGAAAACTGCATTGTGATGTCACAATGGGGGAAAGGGCATTGTTATGTCACAATGGGGAAAACTGCATTGTGATGTCACAATGGGGGAAAAGTCATTGTGATGTCACAATGTGGGAAATGGCATTGTGATGTCACAATAGGGAAAACAGCATTGTGATGTCACAATGGGGAAAGGGCATTGTGATGTCACAATGTGGTTAACTGCATTGTGATGTCACAATGGGGGAAATGGCATTGTGATGTCACAATGGGGGAAATGGCATTGTGATGTCACAATGGGGAAAAGGCATTGTGATGTCACAATAGGGAAACGGCATTGTGATGTCATAATGGGGGAAAGGGCATTGTGATGTCACAATGGGGTAAACTGCATTCTGGTGTCACAATGGGGGAAACGGCATTGTGATGTCACAATGGGGGAAATGGCATTGTGATGTCACAATGGGGAAAGGGCATTGTGATGTCACAGTAGGGGAAAACGGCATTGTGATGTCACAATGGGGTAAAGGGCATTGTGATGTCACAATGGGGGAAATGGCATTGTGATGTCACAATGGGGGAAAACAGCATTGTGATGTCACAATGGGGGAAGGGCATTGTGATGTCACAATGGGGTAAACTGCATTGTGATGTCACAATGGGGGAAACAACATTGTGATGTCACAATGGGGGGAAATGGCATTGTGATGTCACAATGGGGGAAATGGCATTGTGATGTCACAATGGGGGAAACGGCATTGTGATGTCACAATGGGGGGAAACGGCATTGTGATGTCACAATGGGGAAATGGCATTGTGATGTCACAATGGGTGAAAGGGCATTGTGATGTCACAATGGGGTAAACTGCATTGTGATGTCACAATGGGGGAAAGGGCATTGTGATGTCACAATGCGGGAAAACTGCATTGTGATGTCACAATGGGGGAAAGGGCATTGTTATGTCACAATGGGGAAAACTGCATTGTGATGTCACAATGGGGGAAAAGTCATTGTGATGTCACAATGTGGGAAATGGCATTGTGATGTCACAATAGGGAAACGGCATTGTGATGTCATAATGGGGGAAAGGGCATTGTGATGTCACAATGGGGTAAACTGCATTCTGGTGTCACAATGGGGGAAACGGCATTGTGATGTCACAATGGGGGAAATGGCATTGTGATGTCACAATGGGGAAAGGGCATTGTGATGTCACAGTAGGGAAAACGGCATTGTGATGTCACAATGGGGTAAAGGGCATTGTGATGTCACAATGGGGGAAATGGCATTGTGATGTCACAATGGGGGAAATGGCATTGTGATGTCACACTGGGGGAAATGGCATTGTGATGTCACAATGGGGAAAAGGGCATTGTGATGTCACAATGGGGAAAACGGCATTGTGATGTCAACAATGGGGGAAATGGCATTGTGATGTCACAATGGGGGAAAGGGCATTGTGATGTCACAATGGGGGAAAGGACATTGTGATGTCACAATGGGGGAAACGGCATTGTGATGTCCCAATGGGGAAAACGGCATTGTGATGTCACAATGGGGGAAAGGGCATTGTGATGTCACAATGGGGTAAACTGCATTGTGATGTCACAATGGGGGAAATGGCATTGTGATGTCACAATGGGGGAAATGGCATTGTGATGTCACACTGGGGGAAATGGCATTGTGATGTCACAATGGGGAAAAGGGCATTGTGATGTCACAATGGGAAAAAACGGCATTGTGATGTCACAATGGGGGAAAGGGCATTGTGATGTCACAATGGGGTAAACTGCATTGTGATGTCACAATGGGGGAAACGGCATTGTGATGTCACAATGGGGGAAACGGCATTGTGATGTCACAATGCGGAAAACTGCATTGTGATGTCACAATGGGGGAAATGGCATTGTGATGTCACAATGGGGGAAATGGCATTGTGATGTCACAATGGGGAAAGGGCATTGTGATGTCACAATAGGGAAACGGCATTGTGATGTCACAATGGGGGAAAGGGCATTGTGATGTCACAATGGGGTAAACTGCATTCTGGTGTCACAATGGGGGAAACGGCATTGTGATGTCACAATGGGGGAAATGGCATTGTGATGTCACAATGGGGAAAGGGCATTGTGATGTCACAGTAGGGAAAACGGCATTGTGATGTCACAATGGGGGAAAGGGCATTGTGATGTCACAATGGGTTAAACTGCATTGTGATGTCACAATGGGGGAAACGGCATTGTGATGTCACAATGGGGGAAACGGCATTGTGATGTCACAATGGGGGAAATGGCATTGTGATGTCACAATGGGGGAAATGGCATTGTGATGTCACACTGGGGGAAATGGCATTGTGATGTCACAATGGGGAAAAGGGCATTGTGATGTCACAATGGGGAAAACGGCATTGTGATGTCAACAATGGGGGAAATGGCATTGTGATGTCACAAGGGGGAAAGGGCATTGTGATGTCACAATGGGGGAAAGGACATTGTGATGTCACAATGGGGGAAACGGCATTGTGATGTCCCAATGGGGGAAAACGGCATTGTGATGTCACAATGGGAGAAAGGGCATTGTGATGTCACAATGGGGTAAACTGCATTGTGATTTCACAATGGGGGAAATGGCATTGTGATGTCACAATGGGGGAAATGGCATTGTGATGTCACACTGGGGGAAATGGCATTGTGATGTCACAATGGGGAAAAGGGCATTGTGATGTCACAATGGGAAAAAACGGCATTGTGATGTCACAATGGGGGAAAGGGCATTGTGATGTCACAATGGGGTAAACTGCATTGTGATGTCACAATGGGGGAAAGGGCATTGGGATGTCACAATGGGGGAAAGGGCATTGTGATGTCACAATAGGGAAAACGGCATTGTGATGTCACAATGGGGGAAAGGGCATTGCGATGTCACAATGGGGAAAACTGCATTGTGATGTCAGAATGGGGGAAAGGGCATTGTGATGTCACAATGCAGAAAACGGCATTGTGATGTCACAATGGGGGAAATGGCATTGTGATGTCACAATGGGGGAAATGGCATTGTGATATCACAATGGGGGAAATGGCATTGTGATGTCACAATGGGGGAAATGGCATTGTGATGTCACAATGGGGAAAATGGCATTGTGATGTCACAATGGGGGAAAGGGCATTGCGATGTCACAATGGGGAAAACTGCATTGTGATGTCAGAATGGGGGAAAGGGCATTGTGATGTCACAATGCAGAAAACGGCATTGTGATGTCACAATGGGGGAAATGGCATTGTGATGTCACAATGGGGGAAATGGCATTGTGATATCACAATGGGGGAAATGGCATTGTGATGTCACAATGGGGGAAATGGCATTGTGATGTCACAATGGGTGAAATGGCATTGTGATGTCACAATGGGGGAAAGAGCATTGTGATGTCACAATAGGGAAAACGGCATTGTAATGTCACAATGGGGGAAATGGCATTGTGATGTCACAATGGGGGAAAGGGCATTGTGATGTCACAATGTGGAAAACGGCATTGTGATGTCACAATGGGGGAAAGGGCATTGCGATGTCACAATGCGGAAAACTGCATTGTGATGTCACAATGGGGGAAAGGGCATTGTGATGTCACAATGGGGAAAACGGCATTGTAATGTCACAATGGGGGAAATGGAATTGTGATGTCACAATGGGAAAAACAGCATTGTGATGTCACAATGGGGGAAACGGCATTGTGATATCACAATGGGGAAAGGGCATTGTGATGTCACAATGGAGGAAATGGCATTGTGATGTCACAATAGGGAAAACAGCATTGTGATGTCACAATGGGGGAAAGGGCATTGTGATGTCACAATGGGGTAAACTGCATTGTGATGTCACAATGGGGGAAACAACATTGTGATGTCACAATGGGGGAAATGGCATTGTGATGTCACAATGGGGGAAATGGCATTGTGATGTCACAATGGGGGAAACGGCATTGTGATGTCACAATGGGGGAAACGGCATTGTGATGTCACAATGGGGGAAATGGCATTGTGATGTCACAATGGGGGAAAGGGCATTGTGATGTCACAATGGGGTAAACTGCATTGTGATGTCACAATGGGGGAAAGGGCATTGTGATGTCACAATGCGGAAAACTGCATTGTGATGTCACAATGGGGGAAAGGGCATTGTTATGTCACAATGGGGAAAACTGCATTGTGATGTCACAATGGGGGAAAAGTCATTGTGATGTCACAATGTGGGAAATGGCATTGTGATGTCACAATAGGGAAAACAGCATTGTGATGTCACAATGGGGGAAAGGGCATTGTGATGTCACAATGTGGTTAACTGCATTGTGATGTCACAATGGGGGAAATGGCATTGTGATGTCACAATGGGGGAAATGGCATTGTGATGTCACAATGGGGAAAGGGCATTGTGATGTCACAATAGGGAAACGGCATTGTGATGTCACAATGGGGGAAAGGGCATTGTGATGTCACAATGGGGTAAACTGCATTCTGGTGTCACAATGGGGGAAACGGCATTGTGATGTCACAATGGGGGAAATGGCATTGTGATGTCACAATGGGGAAAGGGCATTGTGATGTCACAGTAGGGAAAACGGCATTGTGATGTCACAATGGGGTAAAGGGCATTGTGATGTCACAATGGGGGAAATGGCATTGTGATGTCACAATGGGGGAAATGGCATTGTGATGTCACACTGGGGGAAATGGCATTGTGATGTCACAATGGGGAAAAGGGCATTGTGATGTCACAATGGGGAAAACGGCATTGTGATGTCAACAATGGGGGAAATGGCATTGTGATGTCACAATGGGGGAAAGGGCATTGTGATGTCACAATGGGGGAAAGGACATTGTGATGTCACAATGGGGGAAACGGCATTGTGATGTCCCAATGGGGAAAACGGCATTGTGATGTCACAATGGGGGAAAGGGCATTGTGATGTCACAATGAGGTAAACTGCATTGTGATGTCACAATGGGGGAAATGGCATTGTGATGTCACAATGGGGGAAATGGCATTGTGATGTCACACTGGGGGAAATGGCATTGTGATGTCACAATGGGAAAAAACGGCATTGTGATGTCACAATGGGGGAAAGGGCATTGTGATGTCACAATGGGGTAAACTGCATTGTGATGTCACAATGGGGGAAACGGCATTGTGATGTCGCAATGGGGGAAACGGCATTGTGATGTCACAATGGGGGAAATGGCATTGTGATGTCACAATGGGGGAAAGGGCATTGTGATGTCACAATGGGGTAAACTGCATTGTGATGTCACAATGGGGGAAATGGCATTGTGATGTCACAATGGGGGAAAGGGCATTGTGATGTCACAATGGGGTAAACTGCATTGTGATGTCACAATGGGGGAAAGGGCATTGTGATGTCACAATGCGGAAAACTGCATTGTGATGTCACAATGGGGGAAAGGGCATTGTTATGTCACAATGGGGAAAACTGCATTGTGATGTCACAATGGGGGAAAAGTCATTGTGATGTCACAATGTGGGAAATGGCATTGTGATGTCACAATAGGGAAAACAGCATTGTGATGTCACAATGGGGGAAAGGGCATTGTGATGTCACAATGTGGTTAACTGCATTGTGATGTCACAATGGGGGAAATGGCATTGTGATGTCACAATGGGGGAAATGGCATTGTGATGTCACAATGGGGAAAGGGCATTGTGATGTCACAATAGGGAAACGGCATTGTGATGTCACAATGGGGGAAAGGGCATTGTGATGTCACAATGGGGTAAACTGCATTCTGGTGTCACAATGGGGGAAACGGCATTGTGATGTCACAATGGGGGAAATGGCATTGTGATGTCACAATGGGGAAAGGGCATTGTGATGTCACAGTAGGGAAAACGGCATTGTGATGTCACAATGGGGTAAAGGGCATTGTGATGTCACAATGGGGGAAATGGCATTGTGATGTCACAATGGGGGAAATGGCATTGTGATGTCACACTGGGGGAAATTGCATTGTGATGTCACAATGGGGAAAAGGGCATTGTGATGTCACAATGGGGAAAACGGCATTGTGATGTCAACAATGGGGGAAATGGCATTGTGATGTCACAATGGGGGAAAGGGCATTGTGATGTCACAATGGGGGAAAGGACATTGTGATGTCACAATGGGGGAAACGGCATTGTGATGTCCCAATGGGGAAAACGGCATTGTGATGTCACAATGGGGGAAAGGGCATTGTGATGTCACAATGGGGTAAACTGCATTATGATGTCACAATGGGGGAAATGGCATTGTGATGTCACAATGGGGGAAATGGCATTGTGATGTCACACTGGGGGAAATGGCATTGTGATGTCACAATGGGGAAAAGGGCATTGTGATGTCACAATGGGAAAAAACGGCATTGTGATGTCACAATGGGGGAAAGGGCATTGTGATGTCACAATGGGGTAAACTGCATTGTGATGTCACAATGGGGGAAACGGCATTGTGATGTCACAATGGGGGAAAGGGCATTGTGATGTCACAATAGGGAAAACGGCATTGTGATGTCACAATGGGGGAAATTGCATTGTGATGTCACAAAGGGGGAAAGGGCATTGTGATGTCACAATGGGGAAAATGGCATTGAGATGTCACAATGGGGGAAAGGGCATTGCGATGTCACAATGGGGAAAACTGCATTGTGATGTCAGAATGGGGGAAAGGGCATTGTGATGTCACAATGCAGAAAACGGCATTGTGATGTCAGAATGGGGGAAATGGCATTGTGATGTCACAATGGGGGAAATGGCATTGTGATATCACAATGGGGGAAATGGCATTGTGATGTCACAATGGGGGAAATGGCATTGTGATGTCACAATGGGTGAAATGGCATTGTGATGTCACAATGGGGGAAAGAGCATTGTGATGTCACAATAGGGAAAACGGCATTGTAATGTCACAATGGGGGAAATGGCATTGTGATGTCACAATGGGGGAAAGGGCATTGTGATGTCACAATGTGGAAAACGGCATTGTGATGTCACAATGGGGGAAAGGGCATTGCGATGTCACAATGGGGAAAACTGCATTGTGATGTCACAATGGGGGAAAGGGCATTGTGATGTCACAATGGGGGAAAGGGCATTGTGATGTCACAATGGGGAAAACGGCATTGTAATGTCACAATGGGGGAAATGGAATTGTGATGTCACAATGGGAAAAACAGCATTGTGATGTCACAATGGGGGAAACGGCATTGTGATATCACAATGGGGGAAAGGGCATTGTGATGTCACAATGGAGGAAATGGCATTGTGATGTCACAATAGGGAAAACGGCATTGTGATGTCACAATGGGGGAAAGGGCATTGTGATGTCACAATGTGGTAAACTGCATTGTGATGTCACAATGGGGGAAACGGCATTGTGATGTCACAATGGGGGAAATGGCATTGTGATGTCACAATGGGGGAAATGGCATTGTGATGTCACAATGGGGGAAACGGCATTGTGATGTCACAATGGGGGGAAACGGCATTGTGATGTCACAATGGGGGAAATGGCATTGTGATGTCACAATGGGGGAAAGGGCATTGTGATGTCACAATGGGGTAAACTGCATTGTGATGTCACAATGGGGGAAAGGGCATTGTGATGTCACAATGGGGTAAACTGCATTGTGATGTCACAATGGGGGAAATGGCATTGTGATGTCACAATGGGGGAAATGGCATTGTGATGTCACACTGGGGGAAATGGCATTGTGATGTCACAATGGGGAAAAGGGCATTGTGATGTCACAATGGGGTAAACGGCATTGTGATGTCACAATGGGGGGAAAGGGCATTGTGATGTCACAATGGGGTAAACTGCATTCTGATGTCACAATGGGGGGAAACGGCATTGTGATGTCACAATGGGGGAAATGGCATTGTGATGTCACAATGGGGAAAGGGCATTGTGATGTCACCATGGGGTAAACTGCATTGTGATGTCACAATGGGGGAAACTGCATTGTGGTGTCAGAATGGGGGAAAGGGCATTGTGATGTCACAATGCAGAAAACGGCATTGTGATGTCACAATGGGGGAAATGGCATTGTGATGTCACAATGGGGGAAAAGGCATTGTGATGTCACAATAGGGAAAACAGCATTGTGATGTCACAATGGGGGAAAGGGCATTCTGATGTCACAATGTGGTTAACTGCATTGTGATGTCACAATGGGGGAAATGGCATTGTGATGTCACAATGGGGGAAATGGCATTGTGATGTCACAATGGGGAAAGGGCATTGTGATGTCACAATGGAGGAAATGGCATTGTGATGTCACAATAGGGAAACGGCATTGTGATGTCACAATGGGGGAAAGGGCATTGTGATGTCACAATGGGGTAAACTGCATTGTGATGTCACAATGGGGGAAACGGCATTGTGATGTCACAATGGGGGAAATGGCATTGTGATGTCACAATGGGGAAAGGGCATTGTGATGTCACAGTAGGGAAAACGGCATTGTGATGTCACAATGGGGTAAAGGGCATTGTGATGTCACAATGGGGTAAACTGCATTGTGATGTCACAATGGGGGAAACGGCATTGTGATGTCACAATGGGGGGAAACGGCATTGTGATGTCACAATGGGGGAAATGGCATTGTGATGTCACAATGGGGGAAATGGCATTGTGATGTCACACTGGGGGAAATGGCATTGTGATGTCACAATGGGGAAAAGGGCATTGTGATGTCACAATGGGGAAAACGGCATTGTGATGTCAACAATGGGGGAAATGGCAATGTGATGTCACAATGGGGGAAAGGGCATTGTGATGTCACAATGGGGGAAAGGACATTGTGATGTCACAATGGGGGGAAACGGCATTGTGATGTCCCAATGGGGAAAACGGCATTGTGATGTCACAATGGGGGAAAGGGCATTGTGATGTCACAATGGGGTAAACTGCATTGTGATGTCACAATGGGGGAAACTGCATTGTGATGTCACAATGGGGGAAATGGCATTGTGATGTCACAATGGGGGAAATGGCATTGTGATGTCACACTGGGGGAAATGGCACTGTGATGTCACAATGGGGAAAAGGGCATTGTGATGTCACAATGGGAAAAAACGGCATTGTGATGTCACAATGGGGGAAAGGGCATTGTGATGTCACAATGGGGTAAACTTATTGTGATGTCACAATGGGGGAAAGGGCATTGTGATGTCACAATAGGGAAAACGGCATTGTGATGTCACAATGCGGGGAAATGGCATTGTGATGTCACAAAGGGGGAAAGGGCATTGTGATGTCACAATGGGGAAAATGGCATTGTGATGTCACAATGGGGAAAAGGGCATTGCGATGTCACAATGGGGAAAACTGCATTGTGATGTCAGAATGGGGGAAAGGGCATTGTGATGTCACAATGCAGAAAACGGCATTGTGATGTCAGAATGGGGGAAATGGCATTGTGATGTCACAATGGGGGAAATGGCATTGTGATATCACAATGGGGGAAATGGCATTGTGATGTCACAATGGGGGAAATGGCATTGTGATGTCACAATGGGGGAAATGGCATTGTGATGTCACAATGGGTGAAATGGCATTGTGATGTCACAATGGGGGAAAGAGCATTGTGATGTCACAATAGGGAAAACGGCATTGTAATGTCACAATGGGGGAAATGGCATTGTGATGTCACAATGGGGGAAAGGGCATTGTGATGTCACAATGTGGAAAACGGCATTGTGATGTCACAATGGGGGAAAGGGCATTGTGATGTCACAATGGGGTAAACTGCATTCTGATGTCACAATGGGGGAAACGGCATTGTGATGTCACAATGGGGGAAATGGCATTGTGATGTCACAGTAGGGGAAACGGCATTGTGATGTCACAGTAGGGAAAACGGCATTGTGATGTCACAATGGGGGAAAGGGCATTGTGATGTCACCATGGGGTAAACTGCATTGTGATGTCACAATGGGGGAAACGGCATTGTGATGTCACAATGGGGGAAAGGGCATTGTGATGTCACAATGGGGGAAAGGGCATTGTGATGTCACAATAGGGAAAACGGCTTTGTATTATCACAATGGGGGAAATGGCATTGTGATGTCACAATGGGGGAAAGGGCATTGTGATGTCACAATGGGGAAAATGGCATTGTGATGTCACAATGGGGGAAAGGGCATTGCGATGTCACAATGGGGAAAACTGCATTGTGATGTCAGAATGGGGGAAAGGGCATTGTGATGTCACAATGCAGAAAACGGCATTGTGATGTCACAATGGGGGAAATGGCATTGTGATGTCACAATGGGGGAAAAGGCATTGTGATGTCACAATGTGGGAAATGGCATTGTGATGTCACAATAGGGAAAACAGCATTGTGATGTCACAATGGGGGAAAGGGCATTCTGATGTCACAATGTGGTTAACTGCATTGTGATGTCACAATGGGGGAAATGGCATTGTGATGTCACAATGGGGGAAATGGCATTGTGATGTCACAATGGGGAAAGGGCATTGTGATGTCACAATGGAGGAAATGGCATTGTGATGTCACAATAGGGAAACGGCATTGTGATGTCACAATGGGGGAAAGGGCATTGTGATGTCACAATGGGGTAAACTGCATTCTGATGTCACAATGGGGGAAACGGCATTGTGATGTCACAATGGGGGAAATGGCATTGTGATGTCACAATGGGGAAAGGGCATTGTGATGTCACAGTAGGGAAAACGGCATTGTGATGTCACAATGGGGGAAAGGGCATTGTGATGTCACAATGGGGTAAACTGCATTGTGATGTCACAATGGGGGAAACGGCATTGTGATGTCACAATGGGGGAAACGGCATTGTGATGTCACAATGGGGAAAAGGGCATTGTGATGTCACAATGGGGGAAATGGCATTGTGATGTCACAATGAAGAAAGGGCATTGTGATGTCACAATGGGGGAAAGGGCATTGTGATGTCACAATGGGGTAAACTGTAATCTGATGTCACAATGGGGGAAACGGCATTGTGATGTCACAATGGGGGAAATGGCATTGTGATGTCACAATGGGGAAAGGGCATTGTGATGTCACAGTAGGGAAAACGGCATTGTGATGTCACAATGGGGGAAAGGGCATTGTGATGTCACAATGGGGTAAACTGCATTGTGATGTCACAATGGGGGAAACGGCATTGTGATGTCACAATGGGGGAAAGGGCATTGTGATGTCACAATGGGGTAAACTGCATTGTGATGTCACAATGGGGGAAACGGCATTGTGATGTCACAATGGGGGAAATGGCATTGTGATGTCACAATGGGGAAAAGGGCATTGTGATGTCACAATGGGGAAAACGGCATTGTGATGTCAACAATGGGGGAAATGGCATTGTGATGTCACAATGGGGAAAGGGCATTGTGATGTCACAATGGGGGAAAGGTCATTGTGATGTCACAATGGGGGAAACGGAATTGTGATGTCCCAATGGGGAAAACGGCATTGTGATGTCACAATGGGGGAAAGGGCATTGTGATGTCACAATTGGGTAAACTGCATTGTGATGTCACAATGGGGGAAATGGCATTGTGATGTCACACTGGGGGAAATGGCATTGTGATGTCACAATGGGTGAAATGGCATTGTGATGTCACAATGGGGTAAACTGCATTGTGTTGTCACAATGGGGCAACGGCATTGTGATGTCACAATGGGGGAAATGGCATTGTGATGTCACAATGGGGGAAAGGGCATTGTGATGTCACAATGGGGGAAAGCACATTGTGATGTCACAATGGGGAAAACTGCATTGTGATGTCACAATGGGGGAGAGGGCATTGTGATGTCACAATGCGGAAAACGGCATAGTGATGTCACAATGGGGGAAAGTGCATTGTGATGTCACAATGGGGGAAAGTGCATTGTGATGTCACAATGGGGGAAATGGCATTGTGATGTCACAATGGGGGAAATGGCATTGTGATGTCACAATGGGGGAAATGGCATTGTGATGTCACAATGCGGAAAACGGCATTGTTTTGTCACAATGGGGGAAAGGGCATTGTGATGTCACAATGGGGAAAACTGCATTGTGACGTCACAATGGGGGAAAAGGCATTGTGATGTCACAATGTGAGAAATGGCATTGTGATGTCACAATGGGGAATGGGCATTGTGATGTCACAATGGGGAATGGGCATTGTAATGTCACAATGGAGGAAATTGCATATTGATGTCACAAAAGGGAAAACGGCATTGTGATGTCACAATGGGGGAAAGGGCATTGTGATGTCACAATGGGGTAAACTGCATTGTGATGTCACAATGGGGGAAATGGCATTGTGATGTCACAATGGGGGAAATGGCATTGTGATGTCACAATAGGGAAAACGGCATTGTGATGTCACAATGGGGGAAATGGCATTGTGATGTCACAATGGGGGAAATGGCATTGTGATGTCACAATGGGGGAAATGGCATTGTGATGTCACAATGGGGAAAGGGCATTGTGATGTCACAATGGAGGAAATGGCATTGTGATGTCACAATGGGGGAAAGGGCATTGTGATGTCACAATGGGGGAAACGGCATTGTGATGTCACAATGGGGGAAATGGCATTGTGATGTCACAATGGGGGAAGGGCATTGTGATGTCACAGTAGGGAAAACGGCATTGTGATGTCACAATGGGGGAAATGGCATTGTGATGTCACAATGGGGAAAACGGCATTGTGATGTCACAATGGGGGAAAGGGCATTGCGATGTCACAATGGGGAAAACTGCATTGTGATGTCACAATGGGGGAAACGGCATTGGGATGTCACAATGGGGGAAATGGCATTGTGATGTCACAATGTGGGAAATGGCATTGTGATGTCACAATGGGGGAAATGGCATTGTGATATCACAATGGGGGAAATGGCATTGTGATGTCACAAAGGGGGAAAGGGCATTGTGATGTCACAATGCGGATAACGGCATTGTGATGTCACAATGGGGGAAAGGGCATTGTGATGTCACAATGGGGAAAACTGCATTGTGATGTCACAATGGGGGAAATGCATTGTGATGTCACAATGTGGGAAATGGCATTGTGATGTCACAATAGGGAAAACAGCATTGTGATGTCACAATGGGGAAAGGGCATTGTGATGTCACAATGGAGGAAATGGCATTGTGATGTCACAATAGGGAAACGGCATTGTGATGTCACAATGGGGGAAAGGGCATTGTGATGTCACAATGGGGTAAACTGCATTCTGATGTCACAATGGGGGAAACGGCATTGTGATGTCACAATGGGGGAAATGGCATTGTGATGTCACAATGGGGAAAGGGCATTGTGATGTCACAGTAGGGAAAACGGCATTGTGATGTCACAATGGGGGAAAGGGCATTGTGATGTCACCATGGGGTAAACTGCATTGTGATGTCACAATGGGGGAAATGGCATTGTGATGTCACACTGGGGGAAATGGCATTGTGATGTCACAATGGGTGAAATGGCATTGTGATGTCACAATGGGGTAAACTGCATTGTGTTGTCACAATGGGGCAACGGCATTGTGATGTCACAATGGGGGAAATGGCATTGTGATGTCACAATGGGGGAAAGGGCATTGTGATGTCACAATGGGGGAAAGCACATTGTGATGTCACAATGGGGAAAACTGCATTGTGATGTCACAATGGGGGAGAGGGCATTGTGATGTCACAATGCGGGAAAACGGCATAGTGATGTCACAATGGGGGAAAGTGCATTGTGATGTCACAATGGGGGAAAGTGCATTGTGATGTCACAATGGGGGAAATGGCATTGTGATGTCACAATGGGGGAAATGGCATTGTGATGTCACAATGCGGAAAACGGCATTGTTTTGTCACAATGGGGGAAAGGGCATTGTGATGTCACAATGGGGAAAACTGCATTGTGACGTCACAATGGGGGAAAAGGCATTGTGATGTCACAATGTGAGAAATGGCATTGTGATGTCACAATGGGGAATGGGCATTGTGATGTCACAATGGGGAATGGGCATTGTAATGTCACAATGGAGGAAATTGCATATTGATGTCACAAAAGGGAAAACGGCATTGTGATGTCACAATGGGGGAAAGGGCATTGTGATGTCACAATGGGGTAAACTGCATTGTGATGTCACAATGGGGGAAATGGCATTGTGATGTCACAATGGGGGAAATGGCATTGTGATGTCACAATAGGGAAAACGGCATTGTGATGTCACAATGGGGGAAATGGCATTGTGATGTCACAATGGGGGAAATGGCATTGTGATGTCACAATGGGGAAAGGGCATTGTGATGTCACAATGGAGGAAATGGCATTGTGATGTCACAATGGGGGAAAGGGCATTGTGATGTCACAATGGGGGAAACGGCATTGTGATGTCACAATGGGGGAAATGGCATTGTGATGTCACAATGGGGGAAGGGCATTGTGATGTCACAGTAGGGAAAACGGCATTGTGATGTCACAATGGGGGAAATGGCATTGTGATGTCACAATGGGGAAAACGGCATTGTAATGTCACAATGGGGGAAAGGGCATTGCGATGTCACAATGGGGAAAACTGCATTGTGATGTCACAATGGGGGAAACGGCATTGGGATGTCACAATGGGGGAAATGGCATTGTGATGTCACAATGTGGGAAATGGCATTGTGATGTCACAATGGGGGAAATGGCATTGTGATATCACAATGGGGGAAATGGCATTGTGATGTCACAAAGGGGGAAAGGGCATTGTGATGTCACAATGCGGATAACGGCATTGTGATGTCACAATTGGGGAAAGGGCATTGTGATGTCACAATGGGGAAAACTGCATTGTGATGTCACAATGGGGGAAATGCATTGTGATGTCACAATGTGGGAAATGGCATTGTGATGTCACAATAGGGAAAACAGCATTGTGATGTCACAATGGGGGAAAGGGCATTGTGATGTCACAATGTGGTTAACTGCATTGTGATGTCACAATGGGGGAAATGGCATTGCGATGTCACAATGGGGGAAATGGCATTGTGATGTCACAATGGGGAAAGGGCATTGTGATGTCACAACGGAGGAAATGGCATTGTGATGTCACAATAGGGAAACGGCATTGTGATGTCACAATGGGGGAAAGGGCATTGTGATGTCACAATGGGGTAAACTGCATTCTGATGTCACAATGGGGGAAACGGCATTGTGATGTCACAATGGGGGAAATGGCATTGTGATGTCACAATGGGGAAAGGGCATTGTGATGTCACAGTAGGGAAAACGGCATTGTGATGTCACAATGGGGGAAAGGGCATTGTGATGTCACCATGGGGTAAACTGCATTGTGATGTCACAATGGGGGAAAGGGCATTGTGATGTCACAATGGGGTAAACTGCATTGTGACGTCACAATGGGGGAAACGGCATTGTGATGTCACAATGGGGGAAACGGCATTGTGATGTCACAATGGGGGAAATGGCATTGTGATGTCACAATGGGGGAAATGGCATTGTGATGTCACACTGGGGGAAATGGCATTGTGATGTCACAATGGGGAAAAGGGCATTGTGATGTCACAATGGGGAAAACGGCATTGTGATGTCAACAATGGGGGAAATGGCATTGTGATGTCACAATGGGGGAAAGGGCATTGTGATGTCACAATGGGGGAAAGGGCATTGTGATGTCACAATGGGGGAAACGGCATTGTGATGTCCCAATGGGGAAAACGGCATTGTGATGTCACAATGGGGGAAAGGGCATTGTGATGTCACGATGGGGTAAACTGCATTGTGATGTCACAATGGGGGAAATGGCATTGTGATGTCACAATGGGGGAAATGGCATTGTGATGTCACACTGGGGGAAATGGCATTGTGATGTCACAATGGGGAAAAGGGCATTGTGATGTCACAATGGGAAAAAACGGCATTGTGATGTCACAATGGGGGAAAGGGCATTGTGATGTCACAATGGGGTAAACTGCATTGTGATGTCACAATGGGGGAAACAGCATTGTGATGTCACAATGGGGGAAAGGGCATTGTGATGTCACAATGGGGGAAAGGGCATTGTGATGTCACAATAGGGAAAACGGCATTGTGATGTCACAATGGGGGAAATGGCATTGTGATGTCACAATGGGGGAAAGGGCATTGTGATGTCACAATGGGGAAAATGGCAGTGTGATGTCACAATGGGGGAGAGGGCATTGCGATGTCACAATGGGGAAAACTGCATTGTGATGTCAGAATGGGGGAAAGGGCATTGTGATGTCACAATGCAGAAAACTGCATTGTGATGTCACAATGGGGGAAATGGCATTGTGATGTCACAATGGGGGAAATGGCATTGTGATATCACAATGGGGGAAATGGCATTGTGATGTCACAATGGGGGAAATGGCATTGTGATGTCACAATGGGTGAAATGGCATTGTGATGTCACAATGGGGGAAAGGGCATTGTGATGTCACAATGGGGAAAATGGCATTGTGATGTCACAATGGGGGAAAGGGCATTGCGATGTCACAATGGGGAAAACTGCATTGTGATGTCAGAATGGGGGAAAGGGCATTGTGATGTCACAATGCAGAAAACTGCATTGTGATGTCACAATGGGGGAAATGGCATTGTGATGTCACAATGGGGGAAATGGCATTGTGATATCACAATGGGGGAAATGGCATTGTGATGTCACAATGGGGGAAATGGCATTGTGATGTCACAATGGGTGAAATGGCATTGTGATGTCACAATGGGGGAAAGAGCATTGTGATGTCACAATAGGGAAAACGGCATTGTAATGTCACAATGGGGGAAATGGCATTGTGATGTCACAATGGGGGAAAGGGCATTGTGATGTCACAATGTGGAAAACGGCATTGTGATGTCACAATGGGGGAAAGGGCATTGCGATGTCACAATGGGGAAAACTGCATTGTGATGTCACAATGGGGGAAAGGGCATTGTGATGTCACAATGGGGAAAACGGCATTGTAATGTCACAATGGGGGAAATGGAATTGTGATGTCACAATGGGAAAAACAGCATTGTGATGTCACAATGGGGGAAACGGCATTGTGATATCACAATGGGGAAAGGGCATTGTGATGTCACAATGGAGGAAATGGCATTGTGATGTCACAATAGGGAAAACGGCATTGTGATGTCACAATGGGGGAAAGGGCATTGTGATGTCACAATGGGGTAAACTGCATTGTGATGTCACAATGGGGGAAACGGCACTGTGATGTCACAATGGGGGAAATGGCATTGTGATGTCACAATGGGGGAAATGGCATTGTGATGTCACAATGGGGGAAATGGCATTGTGATGTCACAATGGGGGAAACGGCATTGTGATGTCACAATGGGGGAAATGGCATTGTGATGTCACAATGGGGGAAAGGGCATTGTGATGTCACAATGGGGTAAACTGCATTGTGATGTCACAATGGGGGAAAGGGCATTGTGATGTCACAATGCGGAAAACGGCATTGTGATGTCACAATGGGGGAAAGGGCATTGTGATGTCACAAAGGGGAAAACTGCATTGTGATGTCACAATGGGGGAAAAGGCATTGTGATGTCACAATGTGGGAAATGGCATTGTGATGTCACAATAGGGAAAACAGCATTGTGATGTCACAATGGGGGAAAGGGCATTGTGATGTCACAATGTGGTTAACTGCATTGTGATGTCACAATGGGGGAAATGGCATTGTGATGTCACAATGGGGGAAATGGCATTGTGATGTCACAATGGGGAAAGGGCATTGTGATGTCACAATGGAGGAAATGGCATTGTGATGTCACAATAGGGAAACGGCATTGTGATGTCACAATGGGGGAAAGGGCATTGTGATGTCACAATGGGGTAAACTGCATTCTGATGTCACAATGGGGGAAACGGCATTGTGATGTCACAATGGGGGAAATGGCATTGTGATGTCACAATGGGGAAAGGGCATTGTGATGTCACAGTAGCGAAAACGGCATTGTGATGTCACAATGGGGGAAATGGCATTGTGATGTCACAATGGGGGAAATGGCATTGTGATGTCACAATGGGGGAAATGGCATTGTGATGTCACAATGGGGGAAACGGCATTGTGATGTCACAATGGGGGAAATGGCATTGTGATGTCACAATGGGGGAAAGGGCATTGTGATGTCACAATGGGGTAAACTGCATTGTGATGTCACAATGGGGGAAAGGGCATTGTGATGTCACAATGCGGATAACGGCATTGTGATGTCACAATGGGGAAAAGGGCATTGTGATGTCACAATGGGGAAAACTGCATTGTGATGTCACAATGGGGGAAAAGGCATTGTGATGTCACAATGTGGGAAATGGCATTGTGATGTCACAATAGGGAAAACAGCATTGTGATGTCACAATGGGGGAAAGGGCATTGTGATGTCACAATGTGGTTAACTGCATTGTGATGTCACAATGGGGGAAATGGCATTGTGATGTCACAATGGGGGAAATGGCATTGTGATGTCACAATGGGGAAAGGGCATTGTGATGTCACAATGGAGGAAATGGCATTGTGATGTCACAATAGGGAAACGGCATTGTGATGTCACAATGGGGGAAAGGGCATTGTGATGTCACAATGGGGTAAACTGCATTCTGATGTCACAATGGGGGAAACGGCATTGTGATGTCACAATGGGGGAAATGGCATTGTGATGTCACAATGGGGAAAGGGCATTGTGATGTCACAGTAGGGAAAACGGCATTGTGATGTCACAATGGGGGAAAGGGCATTGTGATGTCACAATGGGGTAAACTGCATTGTGATGTCACAATGGGGGAAACGGCATTGTGATGTCACAATGGGGGAAAGGGCATTGTGATGTCACAATGGGGGAAAGGGCATTGTGATGTCACAATAGGGAAAACGGCATTGTGATGTCACAATGGGGGAAATGGCATGGTGATGTCACAATGGGGGAAAGGGCATTGTGATGTCACAATGGGGAAAATGGCATTGTGATGTCACAATGGGGGAAAGGGCATTGCGGTGTCACAATGGGGAAAACTGCATTGTGATGTCAGAATGGGGGAAAGGGCATTGTGATGTCACAATGCAGAAAACGGCATTGTGATGTCACAATGGGGGAAATGGCATTGTGATGTCACAATGGGGGAAATGGCATTGTGATATCACAATGGGGGAAATGGCATTGTGATGTCACAATGGGGGAAATGGCATTGTGATGTCACAATGGGTGAAATGGCATTGTGATGTCACAATGGGGGAAAGAGCATTGTGATGTCACAATGGGGAAAAGGGCATTGCGATGTCACAATGGGGAAAACGGCATTGTGATGTCAACAATGGGGGAAATGGCATTGTGATGTCACAATGGGGGAAAGGGCATTGTGATGTCACAATGGGGGAAAGGGCATTGTGATGTCACAATGGGGGAAACGGCATTGTGATGTCCCAATGGGGAAAACGGCATTGTGATGTCACAATGGGGGAAAGGGCATTGTGATGTCACAATGGGGTAAACTGCATTGTGATGTCACAATGGGGGAAATGGCATTGTGATGTCACAATGGGGGAAATGGCATTGTGATGTCACACTGGGGGAAATGGCATTGTGATGTCACAATGGGGAAAAGGGCATTGTGATGTCACAATGGGAAAAAACGGCATTGTGATGTCACAATGGGGGAAAGGGCATTGTGATGTCACAATGGGGTAAACTGCATTGTGATGTCACAATGGGGGGAAACGGCATTGTGATGTCACAATGGGGGAAAGGGCATTGTGATGTCACAATGGGGGAAAGGGCATTGTGATGTCACAATAGGGAAAACGGCATTGTGATGTCACAATGGGGGAAATGGCATTGTGATGTCACAATGGGGGAAAGGGCATTGTGATGTCACAATGGGGACAATGGCAGTGTGATGTCACAATGGGGGAAAGGGCATTGCGATGTCACAATGGGGAAAACTGCATTGTGATGTCAGAATGGGGGAAAGGGCATTGTGATGTCACAATGCAGAAAACTGCATTGTGATGTCACAATGGGGGAAATGGCATTGTGATGTCACAATGGGGGAAATGGCATTGTGATATCACAATGGGGGAAATGGCATTGTGATGTCACAATGGGGGAAATGGCATTGTGATGTCACAATGGGTGAAATGGCATTGTGATGTCACAATGGGGGAAAGGGCATTGTGATGTCACAATGGGGAAAATGGCATTGTGATGTCACAATGGGGGAAAGGGCATTGCGATGTCACAATGGGGAAAACTGCATTGTGATGTCAGAATGGGGGAAAGGGCATTGTGATGTCACAATGCAGAAAACTGCATTGTGATGTCACAATGGGGAAAAGGCATTGTGATGTCACAATGGGGGAAATGGCATTGTGATATCACAATGGGGGAAATGGCATTGTGATGTCACAATGGGGGAAATGGCATTGTGATGTCACAATGGGTGAAATGGCATTGTGATGTCACAATGGGGGAAAGAGCATTGTGATGTCACAATAGGGAAAACGGCATTGTAATGTCACAATGGGGGAAATGGCATTGTAATGTCACAATGGGGGAAAGGGCATTGTGATGTCACAATGTGGAAAACGGCATTGTGATGTCACAATGGGGGAAAGGGCATTGCGATGTCACAATGGGGAAAACTGCATTGTGATGTCACAATGGGGGAAAGGGCATTGTGATGTCACAATGGGGAAAACGGCATTGTAATGTCACAATGGGGGAAATGGAATTGTGATGTCACAATGGGAAAAACAGCATTGTGATGTCACAATGGGGGAAACGGCATTGTGATATCACAATGGGGAAAGGGCATTGTGATGTCACAATGGAGGAAATGGCATTGTGATGTCACAATAGGGAAAACGGCATTGTGATGTCACAATGGGGGAAAGGGCATTGTGATGTCACAATGGGGTAAACTGCATTGTGATGTCACAATGGGGGAAACGGCACTGTGATGTCACAATGGGGGAAATGGCATTGTGATGTCACAATGGGGGAAATGGCATTGTGATGTCACAATGGGGGAAATGGCATTGTGATGTCACAATGGGGGAAACGGCATTGTGATGTCACAATGGGGGAAATGGCATTGTGATGTCACAATGGGGGAAAGGGCATTGTGATGTCACAATGGGGTAAACTGCATTGTGATGTCACAATGGGGGAAAGGGCATTGTGATGTCACAATGCGGAAAACGGCATTGTGATGTCACAATGGGGGAAAGGGCATTGTGATGTCACAAAGGGGAAAACTGCATTGTGATGTCACAATGGGGGAAAAGGCATTGTGATGTCACAATGTGGGAAATGGCATTGTGATGTCACAATAGGGAAAACAGCATTGTGATGTCACAATGGGGGAAAGGGCATTGTGATGTCACAATGTGGTTAACTGCATTGTGATGTCACAATGGGGGAAATGGCATTGTGATGTCACAATGGGGGAAATGGCATTGTGATGTCACAATGGGGAAAGGGCATTGTGATGTCACAATGGAGGAAATGGCATTGTGATGTCACAATAGGGAAACGGCATTGTGATGTCACAATGGGGGAAAGGGCATTGTGATGTCACAATGGGGTAAACTGCATTCTGATGTCACAATGGGGGAAACGGCATTGTGATGTCACAATGGGGGAAATGGCATTGTGATGTCACAATGGGGAAAGGGCATTGTGATGTCACAGTAGCGAAAACAGCATTGTGATGTCACAATGGGGGAAATGGCATTGTGATGTCACAATGGGGGAAATGGCATTGTGATGTCACAATGGGGGAAATGGCATTGTGATGTCACAATGGGGGAAACGGCATTGTGATGTCACAATGGGGGAAATGGCATTGTGATGTCACAATGGGGGAAAGGGCATTGTGATGTCACAATGGGGTAAACTGCATTGTGATGTCACAATGGGGGAAAGGGCATTGTGATGTCACAATGCGGATAACGGCATTGTGATGTCACAATGGGGAAAAGGGCATTGTGATGTCACAATGGGGAAAACTGCATTGTGATGTCACAATGGGGGAAAAGGCATTGTGATGTCACAATGTGGGAAATGGCATTGTGATGTCACAATAGGGAAAACAGCATTGTGATGTCACAATGGGGGAAAGGGCATTGTGATGTCACAATGTGGTTAACTGCATTGTGATGTCACAATGGGGGAAATGGCATTGTGATGTCACAATGGGGGAAATGGCATTGTGATGTCACAATGGGGAAAGGGCATTGTGATGTCACAATGGAGGAAATGGCATTGTGATGTCACAATAGGGAAACGGCATTGTGATGTCACAATGGGGGAAAGGGCATTGTGATGTCACAATGGGGTAAACTGCATTCTGATGTCACAATGGGGGAAACGGCATTGTGATGTCACAATGGGGGAAATGGCATTGTGATGTCACAATGGGGAAAGGGCATTGTGATGTCACAATGGGGTAAACTGCATTGTGATGTCACAATGGGGGAAACGGCATTGTGATGTCACAATGGGGGAAAGGGCATTGTGATGTCACAATGGGGGAAAGGGCATTGTGATGTCACAATGGGGAAAACGGCATTGTGATGTCACAATGGGGGAAATGGCATGGTGATGTCACAATGGGGGAAAGGGCATTGTGATGTCACAATGGGGAAAATGGCATTGTGATGTCACAATGGGGGAAAGGGCATTGCGGTGTCACAATGGGGAAAACTGCATTGTGATGTCAGAATGGGGGAAAGGGCATTGTGATGTCACAATGCAGAAAACGGCATTGTGATGTCACAATGGGGGAAATGGCATTGTGATGTCACAATGGGGGAAATGGCATTGTGATATCACAATGGGGGAAATGGCATTGTGATGTCACAATGGGGGAAATGGCATTGTGATGTCACAATGGGTGAAATGGCATTGTGATGTCACAATGGGGGAAAGAGCATTGTGATGTCACAATAGGGAAAACGGCATTGTAATGTCACAATGGGGGAAATGGCATTGTGATGTCACAATGGGGGGAAAGGGCATTGTGATGTCACAATGTGGAAAACGGCATTGTGATGTCACAATGGGGGAAAGGGCATTGCGATGTCACAATGCGGAAAACTGCATTGTGATGTCACAATGGGGGAAAGGGCATTGTGATGTCACAATGGGGAAAACAGCATTGTAATGTCACAATGGGGGAAATGGAATTGTGATGTCACAATGGGAAAAACAGCATTGTGATGTCACAATGGGGGAAACGGCATTGTGATATCACAATGGGGAAAGGGCATTGTGATGTCACAATGGAGGAAATGGCATTGTGATGTCACAATAGGGAAAACGGCATTGTGATGTCACAATGGGGGAAAGGGCATTGTGATGTCACAATAGGGTAAACTGCATTGTGATGTCACAATGGGGGAAACGACATTGTGATGTCACAATGGGGGAAATGGCATTGTGATGTCACAATGGGGGAAATGGCATTGTGATGTCACAATGGGGGAAACGGCATTGTGATGTCAACAATGGGGGAAATGGCATTGTGATGTCACAATGGGGGAAAGGGCATTGTGATGTCACAATGGGGGAAAGGGCATTGTGATGTCACAATGGGGGAAACGGCATTGTGATGTCCCAATGGGGAAAACGGCATTGTGATGTCACAATGGGGGAAAGGGCATTGTGATGTCACAATGGGGTAAACTGCATTGTGATGTCACAATGGGGGAAATGGCATTGTGATGTCACAATGGGGGAAATGGCATTGTGATGTCACACTGGGGGAAATGGCATTGTGATGTCACAATGGGGAAAAGGGCATTGTGATGTCACAATGGGAAAAAACGGCATTGTGATGTCACAATGGGGGAAAGGGCATTGTGATGTCACAATGGGGTAAACTGCATTGTGATGTCACAATGGGGGAAACGGCATTGTGATGTCACAATGGGGGAAAGGGCATTGTGATGTCACAATGGGGGAAAGGGCATTGTGATGTCACAATAGGGAAAACGGCATTGTGATGTCACAATGGGGGAAATGGCATTGTGATGTCACAATGGGGGAAAGGGCATTGTGATGTCACAATGGGGACAATGGCAGTGTGATGTCACAATGGGGGAAAGGGCATTGCGATGTCACAATGGGGAAAACTGCATTGTGATGTCAGAATGGGGGAAAGGGCATTGTGATGTCACAATGCAGAAAACTGCATTGTGATGTCACAATGGGGGAAATGGCATTGTGATGTCACAATGGGGGAAATGGCATTGTGATATCACAATGGGGGAAATGGCATTGTGATGTCACAATGGGGGAAATGGCATTGTGATGTCACAATGGGTGAAATGGCATTGTGATGTCACAATGGGGGAAAGGGCATTGTGATGTCACAATGGGGAAAATGGCATTGTGATGTCACAACGGGGGAAAGGGCATTGCGATGTCACAATGGGGAAAACTGCATTGTGATGTCAGAATGGGGGAAAGGGCATTGTGATGTCACAATGCAGAAAACTGCATTGTGATGTCACAATGGGGGAAAAGGCATTGTGATGTCACAATGGGGGAAATGGCATTGTGATATCACAATGGGGGAAATGGCATTGTGATGTCACAATGGGGGAAATGGCATTGTGATGTCACAATGGGTGAAATGGCATTGTGATGTCACAATGGGGGAAAGAGCATTGTGATGTCACAATAGGGAAAACGGCATTGTAATGTCACAATGGGGGAAATGGCATTGTGATGTCACAATGGGGGAAAGGGCATTGTGATGTCACAATGTGGAAAACGGCATTGTGATGTCACAATGGGGGAAAGGGCATTGCGATGTCACAATGGGGAAAACTGCATTGTGATGTCACAATGGGGGAAAGGGCATTGTGATGTCACAATGGGGAAAACGGCATTGTAATGTCACAATGGGGGAAATGGAATTGTGATGTCACAATGGGAAAAACAGCATTGTGATGTCACAATGGGGGAAACGGCATTGTGATATCACAATGGGGAAAGGGCATTGTGATGTCACAATGGAGGAAATGGCATTGTGATGTCACAATAGGGAAAACGGCATTGTGATGTCACAATGGGGGAAAGGGCATTGTGATGTCACAATGGGGTAAACTGCATTGTGATGTCACAATGGGGGAAACGGCACTGTGATGTCACAATGGGGGAAATGGCATTGTGATGTCACAATGGGGGAAATGGCATTGTGATGTCACAATGGGGGAAATGGCATTGTGATGTCACAATGGGGGAAACGGCATTGTGATGTCACAATGGGGGAAATGGCATTGTGATGTCACAATGGGGGAAAGGGCATTGTGATGTCACAATGGGGTAAACTGCATTGTGATGTCACAATGGGGGAAAGGGCATTGTGATGTCACAATGCGGAAAACGGCATTGTGATGTCACAATGGGGGAAAGGGCATTGTGATGTCACAAAGGGGAAAACTGCATTGTGATGTCACAATGGGGGAAAAGGCATTGTGATGTCACAATGTGGGAAATGGCATTGTGATGTCACAATAGGGAAAACAGCATTGTGATGTCACAATGGGGGAAAGGGCATTGTGATGTCACAATGTGGTTAACTGCATTGTGATGTCACAATGGGGGAAATGGCATTGTGATGTCACAATGGGGGAAATGGCATTGTGATGTCACAATGGGGAAAGGGCATTGTGATGTCACAATGGAGGAAATGGCATTGTGATGTCACAATAGGGAAACGGCATTGTGATGTCACAATGGGGGAAAGGGCATTGTGATGTCACAATGGGGTAAACTGCATTCTGATGTCACAATGGGGGAAACGGCATTGTGATGTCACAATGGGGGAAATGGCATTGTGATGTCACAATGGGGAAAGGGCATTGTGATGTCACAGTAGCGAAAACGGCATTGTGATGTCACAATGGGGGAAATGGCATTGTGATGTCACAATGGGGGAAATGGCATTGTGATGTCACAATGGGGGAAATGGCATTGTGATGTCACAATGGGGGAAACGGCATTGTGATGTCACAATGGGGGAAATGGCATTGTGATGTCACAATGGGGGAAAGGGCATTGTGATGTCACAATGGGGTAAACTGCATTGTGATGTCACAATGGGGGAAAGGGCATTGTGATGTCACAATGCGGATAACGGCATTGTGATGTCACAATGGGGAAAAGGGCATTGTGATGTCACAATGGGGAAAACTGCATTGTGATGTCACAATGGGGGAAAAGGCATTGTGATGTCACAATGTGGGAAATGGCATTGTGATGTCACAATAGGGAAAACAGCATTGTGATGTCACAATGGGGGAAAGGGCATTGTGATGTCACAATGTGGTTAACTGCATTGTGATGTCACAATGGGGGAAATGGCATTGTGATGTCACAATGGGGGAAATGGCATTGTGATGTCACAATGGGGAAAGGGCATTGTGATGTCACAATGGAGGAAATGGCATTGTGATGTCACAATAGGGAAACGGCATTGTGATGTCACAATGGGGGAAAGGGCATTGTGATGTCACAATGGGGTAAACTGCATTCTGATGTCACAATGGGGGAAACGGCATTGTGATGTCACAATGGGGGAAATGGCATTGTGATGTCACAATGGGGAAAGGGCATTGTGATGTCACAGTAGGGAAAACGGCATTGTGATGTCACAATGGGGGAAAGGGCATTGTGATGTCACAATGGGGTAAACTGCATTGTGATGTCACAATGGGGGAAACGGCATTGTGATGTCACAATGGGGGAAAGGGCATTGTGATGTCACAATGGGGGAAAGGGCATTGTGATGTCACAATAGGGAAAACGGCATTGTGATGTCACAATGGGGGAAATGGCATGGTGATGTCACAATGGGGGAAAGGGCATTGTGATGTCACAATGGGGAAAATGGCATTGTGATGTCACAATGGGGGAAAGGGCATTGCGGTGTCACAATGGGGAAAACTGCATTGTGATGTCTGGGGAAAGGGCATTGTGATGTCACAATGCAGAAAACGGCATTGTGATGTCACAATGGGGGGAAATGGCATTGTGATGTCACAATGGGGGAAATGGCATTGTGATATCACAATGGGGGAAATGGCATTGTGATGTCACAATGGGGGAAATGGCATTGTGATGTCACAATGGGTGAAATGGCATTGTGATGTCACAATGGGGGAAAGAGCATTGTGATGTCACAATAGGGAAAACGGCATTGTAATGTCACAATGGGGGAAATGGCATTGTGATGTCACAATGGGGGAAAGGGCATTGTGATGTCACAATGTGGAAAACGGCATTGTGATGTCACAATGGGGGAAAGGGCATTGCGATGTCACAATGCGGAAAACTGCATTGTGATGTCACAATGGGGGAAAGGGGCATTGTGATGTCACAATGGGGAAAACAGCATTGTAATGTCACAATGGGGGAAATGGAATTGTGATGTCACAATGGGAAAAACAGCATTGTGATGTCACAATGGGGGAAACGGCATTGTGATATCACAATGGGGGAAAGGGCATTGTGATGTCACAATGGAGGAAATGGCATTGTGATGTCACAATAGGGAAAACGGCATTGTGATGTCACAATGGGGAAAGGGCATTGTGATGTCACAATAGGGTAAACTGCAATTGTGATGTCACAATGGGGGAAACGACATTGTGATGTCACAATGGGGGAAATGGCATTGTGATGTCACAATGGGGGAAATGGCATTGTGATGTCACAATGGGGGAAACGGCATTGTGATGTCACAATGGGGGGAAACGGCATTGTGATGTCACAATGGGGGGAATGGCATTGTGATGTCACAATGGGGGAAAGGGCATTGTGATGTCACAATGGGGTAAACTGCATTGTGATGTCACAATGGGGGAAAGGGCATTGTGATGTCACAATGCGGAAAACGGCATTGTGATGTCACAATGGGGGAAAGGGCATTGTTATGTCACAATGGGGAAAACTGCATTGTGATGTCACAATGGGGGAAAAGTCATTGTGATGTCAGCAATGTGGGAAATGGCATTGTAATGTCACAATAGGGAAAACAGCATTGTGATGTCACAATGGGGGAAAGGGCATTGTGATGTCACAATGTGATTAACTGCATTGTGATGTCACAATGGGGGAAATGGCATTGTGATGTCACAATGGGGGAAATGGCATTGTGATGTCACAATGGGAAAAGGGCATTGTGATGTCACAATAGGGAAACGGCATTGTGATGTCACAATGGGGTAAACTGCATTCTGGTGTCACAATGGGGGAAACGGCATTGTGATGTCACAATGGGGGAAATGCATTGTGATGTCACAATGGGGAAAGGGCATTGTGATGTCACAGTAGGGAAAACGGCATTGTGATGTCACAATGGGGGAAAGGGCATTGTGATGTCACAATGGGGTAAACTGCATTGTGATGTCACAATGGGGGGAAACGGCATTGTGATGTCACAATGGGGGAAACGGCATTGTGATGTCACAATGGGGGAAATGGCATTGTGATGTCACAATGGGGGAAACGGCATTGTGATGTCACAATGGGGGGAAATGGCATTGTGATGTCACAATGGGAGGAAAGGGCATTGTGATGTCACAATGGGGTAAACTGCATTGTGATGTCACAATGGGGGAAAGGGCATTGTGATGTCACAATGCGGATAACGGCATTGTGATGTCACAATGGGGAAAAGGGCATTGTGATGTCACAATGGGGAAAACTGCATTGTGATGTCACAATGGGGGAAAAGGCATTGTGATGTCACAATGTGGGGAAATGGCATTGTGATGTCACAATAGGGGAAAACAGCATTGTGATGTCACAATGGGGGAAAGGGCATTGTGATGTCACAATGTGGTTAACTGCATTGTGATGTCACAATGGGGGAAATGGCATTGTGATGTCACAATTGGGGGAAATGGCATTGTGATGTCACAATGGGGAAAGGGCATTGTGATGTCACAATGGAGGAAATGGCATTGTGATGTCACAATAGGGAAACGGCATTGTGATGTCACAATGGGGGAAAGGGCATTGTGATGTCACAATGGGGTAAACTGCATTCTGATGTCACAATGGGGGAAACGGCATTGTGATGTCACAATGGGGAGAATGGCATTGTGATGTCACAATGGGGAAAGGGCATTGTGATGTCACAGTAGGGAAAACGGCATTGTGATGTCACAATGGGGGGAAAGGGCATTGTGATGTCACAATGGGGTAAACTGCATTGTGATGTCACAATGGGGGAAACGGCATTGTGATGTCACAATGGGGGAAAGGGCATTGTGATGTCACAATGGGGGAAAGGGCATTGTGATGTCACAATAGGGAAAACGGCATTGTGATGTCACAATGGGGGAAATGGCATGGTGATGTCACAATGGGGGAAAGGGCATTGTGATGTCACAATGGGGGAAAATGGCATTGTGATGTCACAATGGGGGAAAGGGGCATTGCGGTGTCACAATGGGGAAAACTGCATTGTGATGTCAGAATGGGGGAAAGGGCATTGTGATGTCACAATGCAGAAAACGGCATTTGTGATGTCACAATGGGGGAAATGGCATTGTGATGTCACAATGGGGGAAATGGCATTGTGATATCACAATGGGGGAAATGGCATTGTGATGTCACAATGGGGGAAATGGCATTGTGATGTCACAATGGGTGAAATGGCATTGTGATGTCACAATGGGGAAAGAGCATTGTGATGTCACAATAGGGAAAACGGCATTGTAATGTCACAATGGGGGAAATGGCATTGTGATGTCACAATGAGGGGAAAGGGGCATTGTGATGTCACAATGTGGAAAACGGCATTGTGATGTCACAATGGGGGAAAGGGCATTGCGATGTCACAATGCGGAAAACTGCATTGTGATGTCACAATGGGGGAAAGGGCATTGTGATGTCACAATGGGGAAAACAGCATTGTAATGTCACAATGGGGGAAATGGAATTGTGATGTCACAATGGGAAAAACAGCATTGTGATGTTCACAATGGGGGAAACGGCATTGTGATATCACAATGGGGAAAGGGCATTGTGATGTCACAATGGAGGAAATGGCATTGTGATGTCACAATAGGGAAAACGGCATTGTGATGTCACAATGGGGGAAAGGGCATTGTGATGTCACAATAGGGTAAACTGCATTGTGATGTCACAATGGGGGGAAACGACATTGTGATGTCACAATGGGGGAAATGGCATTGTGATGTCACAATGGGGGAAACGGCATTGTGATGTCACAATGGGGAAACGGCATTGTGATGTCACAATGGGGGGAATGGCATTGTGATGTCACAATGGGGGAAAGGGCATTGTGATGTCACAATGGGGTAAACTGCATTGTGATGTCACAATGGGGGAAAGGGCATTGTGATGTCACAATGCGGAAAACGGCATTGTGATGTCACAATGGGGGAAAGGGCATTGTTATGTCACAATGGGGAAAACTGCATTGTGATGTCACAATGGGGAAAAGTCATTGTGATGTCACAATGTGGGAAATGGCATTGTAATGTCACAATAGGGAAAACAGCATTGTGATGTCACAATGGGGAAAGGGCATTGTGATGTCACAATGTGATTAACTGCATTGTGATGTCACAATGGGGGAAATGGCATTGTGATGTCACAATGGGGGAAATGGCATTGTGATGTCACAATGGGGAAAGGGCATTGTGATGTCACAATAGGGAAACGGCATTGTGATGTCACAATGGGGTAAACTGCATTCTGGTGTCCACAATGGGGGAAACGGCATTGTGATGTCACAATGGGGGAAATGGCATTGTGATGTCACAATGGGGAAAGGGCATTGTGATGTCACAGTAGGGAAAACGGCATTGTGATGTCACAATGGGGGAAAGGGCATTGTGATGTCACAATGGGGTAAACTGCATTGTGATGTCACAATGGGGGAAACGGCATTGTGATGTCACAATGGGGGAAACGGCATTGTGATGTCACAATGGGGGAAATGGCATTGTGATGTCACAATGGGGGAAATGGCATTGTGATGTCACACTGGGGGAAATGGCATTGTGATGTCACAATGGGGAAAAGGGCATTGTGATGTCACAATGGGGAAAACGGCATTGTGATGTCAACAATGGGGGAAATGGCATTGTGATGTCACAAGGGGGAAAGGGCATTGTGATGTCACAATGGGGGAAAGGACATTGTGATGTCACAATGGGGGAAACGGCATTGTGATGTCCCAATGGGGAAAACGGCATTGTGATGTCACAATGGGGGAAAGGGCATTGTGATGTCACAATGGGGTAAACTGCATTGTGATGTCACAATGGGGGAAATGGCATTGTGATGTCACAATGGGGGAAATGGCATTGTGATGTCACACTGGGGGAAATGGCATTGTGATGTCACAATGGGGAAAAGGGCATTGTGATGTCACAATGGGAAAAAACAGCATTGTGATGTCACAATGGGGGAAAGGGCATTGTGATGTCACAATGGGGTAAACTGCATTGTGATGTCACAATGGGGGAAAGGGCATTGGGATGTCACAATGGGGGAAAGGGCATTGTGATGTCACAATAGGGAAAACGGCATTGTGATGTCACAATGGGGGAAATGGCATGGTGATGTCACAATGGGGGAAAGGGCATTGTGATGTCACAATGGGGAAAATGGCATTGTGATGTCACAATGGGGGAAAGGGCATTGCGATGTCACAATGGGGAAAACTGCATTGTGATGTCAGAATGGGGGAAAGGGCATTGTGATGTCACAATGCAGAAAACGGCATTGTGATGTCACAATGGGGGAAATGGCATTGTGATGTCACAATGGGGGAAATGGCATTGTGATATCACAATGGGGGAAATGGCATTGTGATGTCACAATGGGGGAAAGGGCATTGTGATGTCACAATGGGGTAAACTGCATTGTGATGTCACAATGGGGGAAACAACATTGTGATGTCACAATGGGGGAAATGGCATTGTGATGTCACAATGGGGGGAAATGGCATTGTGATGTCACAATGGGGGAAACGGCATTGTGATGTCACAATGGGGGAAACGGCATTGTGATGTCACAATGGGGGAAATGGCATTGTGATGTCACAATGGGGGAAAGGCCATTGTGATGTCACAATGGGGTAAACTGCATTGTGATGTCACAATGGGGGAAAGGGCATTGTGATGTCACAATGCGGAAAACTGCATTGTGATGTCACAATGGGGGAAAGGGCATTGTTATGTCACAATGGGGAAAACTGCATTGTGATGTCACAATGGGGGAAAAGTCATTGTGATGTCACAATGTGGGAAATGGCATTGTGATGTCACAATAGGGAAAACAGCATTGTGATGTCACAATGGGGGAAAGGGCATTGTGATGTCACAATGTGGTTAACTGCATTGTGATGTCACAATGGGGGAAATGGCATTGTGATGTCACAATGGGGGAAATGGCATTGTGATGTCACAATGGGGAAAGGGCATTGTGATGTCACAATAGGGAAACGGCATTGAGATGTCATAATGGGGGAAAGGGCATTGTGATGTCACAATGGGGTAAACTGCATTCTGGTGTCACAATGGGGGAAACGGCATTGTGATGTCACAATGGGGGAAATGGCATTGTGATGTCACAATGGGGAAAGGGCATTGTGATGTCACAGTAGGGAAAACGGCATTGTGATGTCACAATGGGGTAAAGGGCATTGTGATGTCACAATGGGGGAAATGGCATTGTGATGTCACAATGGGGGAAATGGCATTGTGATGTCACAATGGGGGAAATGGCATTGTGATGTCACACTGGGGGAAATGGCATTGTGATGTCACAATGGGGAAAAGGGCATTGCGATGTCACAATGGGGAAAACGGCATTGTGATGTCAACAATGGGGGAAATGGCATTGTGATGTCACAATGGGGGAAAGGGCATTGTGATGTCACAATGGGGGAAAGGACATTGTGATGTCACAATGGGGGAAACGGCATTGTGATGTCCCAATGGGGAAAACGGCATTGTGATGTCACAATGGGGGAAAGGGCATTGTGATGTCACAATGGGGTAAACTGCATTGTGATGTCACAATGGGGGAAATGGCATTGTGATGTCACAATGGGGGAAATGGCATTGTGATGTCACACTGGGGGAAATGGCATTGTGATGTCACAATGGGGAAAAGGGCATTGTGATGTCACAATGGGAAAAAACGGCATTGTGATGTCACAATGGGGGAAAGGGCATTGTGATGTCACAATGGGGTAAACTGCATTGTGATGTCACAATGGGGGAAACGGCATTGTGATGTCACAATGGGGGAAACGGCATTGTGATGTCACAATGCGGAAAACTGCATTGTGATGTCACAATGGGGGAAATGGCATTGTGATGTCACAATGGGGGAAATGGCATTGTGATGTCACAATGGGGAAAGGGCATTGTGATGTCACAATAGGGAAATGGCATTGTGATGTCACAATGGGGGAAAGGGCATTGTGATGTCACAATGGGGTAAACTGCATTCTGGTGTCACAATGGGGGAAACGACATTGTGATGTCACAATGGGGGAAACGGCATTGTGATGTCACAATGGGGGAAATGGCATTGTGATGTCACAATGGGGGAAAGGGCATTGTGATGTCACAATGGGGTAAACTGCATTGTGATGTCACAATGGGGGAAAGGGCATTGTGATGTCACAAAGGGGAAAACTGCATTGTGATGTCACAATGGGGGAAAAGGCATTGTGATGTCACAATGTGGGAAATGGCATTGTGATGTCACAATAGGGAAAACAGCATTGTGATGTCACAATGGGGGAAAGGGCATTGTGATGTCACAATGTGGTTAACTGCATTGTGATGTCACAATGGGGGAAATGGCATTGTGTTGTCACAATGGGGGAAATGGCATTGTGATGTCACAATGGGGAAAGGGCATTGTGATGTCACAATGGAGGAAATGGCATTGTGATGTCACAATAGGGAAACGGCATTGTGATGTCACAATGGGGGAAAGGGCATTGTGATGTCACAATGGGGTAAAATGCATTCTGATGTCACAATGGGGGAAACGGCATTGTGATGTCACAATGGGGGAAATGGCATTGTGATGTCACAATGGGGAAAGGGCATTGTGATGTCACAGTAGGGAAAACGGCATTGTGATGTCACAATGGGGGAAAGGGCATTGTGATGTCACAATGGGGTAAACTGCATTGTGATGTCACAATGGGGGAAACGGCATTGTGATGTCACAATGGGGGAAAGGGCATTGTGATGTCACAATGGGGGAAAGGGCATTGTGATGTCACAATAGGGAAAACGGCATTGTGATGTCACAATGGGGGAAATGGCATGGTGATGTCACAATGGGGGAAAGGGCATTGTGATGTCACAATGGGGAAAATGGCATTGTGATGTCACAATGGGGGAAAGGGCATTGCGTTGTCACAATGGGGAAAACTGCATTGTGATGTCAGAATGGGGGAAAGGGCATTGTGATGTCACAATGCAGAAAACGGCATTGTGATGTCACAATGGGGGAAATGGCATTGTGATGTCACAATGGGGGAAATGGCATTGTGATATCACAATGGGGGAAATGGCATTGTGATGTCACAATGGGGGAAATGGCATTGTGATGTCACAATGGGTGAAATGGCATTGTGATGTCACAATGGGGGAAAGAGCATTGTGATGTCACAATAGGGAAAACTGCATTGTAATGTCACAATGGGGGAAATGGCATTGTGATGTCACAATGGGGGAAAGGGCATTGTGATGTCACAATGTGGAAAACAGCATTGTGATGTCACAATGGGGGAAAGGGCATTGCGATGTCACAATGCGGAAAACTGCATTGTGATGTCACAATGGGGGAAAGGGCATTGTGATGTCACAATGGGGAAAACGGCATTGTAATGTCACAATGGGGGAAATGGAATTGTGATGTCACAATGGGAAAAACAGCATTGTGATGTCACAATGGGGGAAACGGCATTGTGATATCACAATGGGGAAAGGGCATTGTGATGTCACAATGGAGGAAATGGCATTGTGATGTCACAATAGGGAAAACGGCATTGTGATGTCACAATGGGGGAAAGGGCATTGTGATGTCACAATAGGGTAAACTGCATTGTGATGTCACAATGGGGGAAACGACATTGTGATGTCACAATGGGGGAAATGGCATTGTGATGTCACAATGGGGGAAATGGCATTGTGATGTCACAATGGGGGAAACGGCATTGTGATGTCACAATGGGGGAAACGGCATTGTGATGTCACAATGGGGGGAATGGCATTGTGATGTCACAATGGGGGAAAGGGCATTGTGATGTCACAATGGGGTAAACTGCATTGTGATGTCACAATGGGGGAAAGGGCATTGTGATGTCACAATGCGGAAAACGGCATTGTGATGTCACAATGGGGGAAAGGGCATTGTTATGTCACAATGGGGAAAACTGCATTGTGATGTCACAATGGGGGAAAAGTCATTGTGATGTCACAATGTGGGAAATGGCATTGTGATGTCACAATAGGGAAAACAGCATTGTGATGTCACAATGGGGGAAAGGGCATTGTGATGTCACAATGTGGTTAACTGCATTGTGATGTCACAATGGGGGAAATGGCATTGTGATGTCACAATGGGGGAAATGGCATTGTGATGTCAAAATGGGGAAAGGGCATTGTGATGTCACAATAGGGAAACGGCATTGTGATGTCACAATGGGGGAAAGGGCATTGTGATGTCACAATGGGGTAAACTGCATTCTGGTGTCACAATGGGGGAAACGGCATTGTGATGTCACAATGGGGGAAATGGCATTGTGATGTCACAATGGGGAAAGGGCATTGTGATGTCACAGTAGGGAAAACGGCATTGTGATGTCACAATGGGGGAAAGGGCATTGTGATGTCACAATGGGGTAAACTGCATTGTGATGTCACAATGGGGGAAACGGCATTGTGATGTCACAATGGGGGAAACGGCATTGTGATGTCACAATGGGGGAAATGGCATTGTGATGTCACAATGGGGGAAATGGCATTGTGATGTCACACCGGGGGAAATGGCATTGTGATGTCACAATGGGGAAAAGGGCATTGTGATGTCACAATGGGGAAAACGGCATTGTGATGTCAACAATGGGGGAAATGGCATTGTGATGTCACAAGGGGGAAAGGGCATTGTGATGTCACAATGGGGGAAAGGACATTGTGATGTCACAATGGGGAAAGGGCATTGTGATGTCACAGTAGGGAAAACGGCATTGTGATGTCACAATGGGGAAAAGGGCATTGTGATGTCACAATGGGGTAAACTGCATTGTGATGTCACAATGGGGGAAACGGCATTGTGATGTCACAATGGGGGAAACGGCATTGTGATGTCACAATGGGGGAAATGGCATTGTGATGTCACAATGGGGGAAATGGCATTGTGATGTCACAATGGGGTAAACTGCATTGTGATGTCACAATGGGGGAAAGGGCATTGTGATGTCACAATGGGGTAAACTGCATTGTGATGTCACAATGGGGGAAATGGCATTGTGATGTCACAATGGGGGAAATGGCATTGTGATGTCACACTGGGGGAAATGGCATTGTGATGTCACAATGGGGAAAAGGGCATTGTGATGTCACAATGGGGTAAACGGCATTGTGATGTCACAATGGGGGAAAGGGCATTGTGATGTCACAATGGGGTAAACTGCATTCTGATGTCACAATGGGGGAAACGGCATTGTGATGTCACAATGGGGGAAATGGCATTGTGATGTCACAATGGGGAAAGGGCATTGTGATGTCACCATGGGGTAAACTGCATTGTGATGTCACAATGGGGGAAACTGCATTGTGGTGTCAGAATGGGGGAAAGGGCATTGTGATGTCACAATGCAGAAAACGGCATTGTGATGTCACAATGCAGAAAACGGCATTGTGATGTCACAATGGGGGAAATGGCATTGTGATGTCACAATGGGGGAAAAGGCATTGTGATGTCACAATAGGGAAAACAGCATTGTGATGTCACAATGGGGGAAAGGGCATTCTGATGTCACAATGTGGTTAACTGCATTGTGATGTCACAATGGGGGAAATGGCATTGTGATGTCACAATGGGGGAAATGGCATTGTGATGTCACAATGGGGAAAGGGCATTGTGATGTCACAATGGAGGAAATGGCATTGTGATGTCACAATAGGGAAACGGCATTGTGATGTCACAATGGGGGAAAGGGCATTGTGATGTCACAATGGGGTAAACTGCATTGTGATGTCACAATGGGGGAAACGGCATTGTGATGTCACAATGGGGGAAATGGCATTGTGATGTCACAATGGGGAAAGGGCATTGTGATGTCACAGTAGGGAAAACGGCATTGTGATGTCACAATGGGGTAAAGGGCATTGTGATGTCACAATGGGGTAAACTGCATTGTGATGTCACAATGGGGGAAACGGCATTGTGATGTCACAATGGGGGAAACGGCATTGTGATGTCACAATGGGGGAAATGGCATTGTGATGTCACAATGGGGGAAATGGCATTGTGATGTCACACTGGGGGAAATGGCATTGTGATGTCACAATGGGGAAAAGGGCATTGTGATGTCACAATGGGGAAAACGGCATTGTGATGTCAACAATGGGGGAAATGGCAATGTGATGTCACAATGGGGGAAAGGGCATTGTGATGTCACAATGGGGGAAAGGACATTGTGATGTCACAATGGGGGAAACGGCATTGTGATGTCCCAATGGGGAAAACGGCATTGTGATGTCACAATGGGGGAAAGGGCATTGTGATGTCACAATGGGGTAAACTGCATTGTGATGTCACAATGGGGGAAACTGCATTGTGATGTCACAATGGGGGAAATGGCATTGTGATGTCACAATGGGGGAAATGGCATTGTGATGTCACACTGGGGGAAATGGCACTGTGATGTCACAATGGGGAAAAGGGCATTGTGATGTCACAATGGGAAAAAAACGGCATTGTGATGTCACAATGGGGGAAAGGGCATTGTGATGTCACAATGGGGTAAACTGCATTGTGATGTCACAATGGGGGAAACGGCATTGTGATGTCACAATGGGGGAAAGGGCATTGTGATGTCACAATAGGGAAAACGGCATTGTGATGTCACAATGGGGGAAATGGCATTGTGATGTCACAAAGGGGGAAAGGGCATTGTGATGTCACAATGGGGAAAATGGCATTGTGATGTCACAATGGGGAAAAGGGCATTGCGATGTCACAATGGGGAAAACTGCATTGTGATGTCAGAATGGGGGAAAGGGCATTGTGATGTCACAATGCAGAAAACGGCATTGTGATGTCAGAATGGGGGAAATGGCATTGTGATGTCACAATGGGGGAAATGGCATTGTGATATCACAATGGGGGAAATGGCATTGTGATGTCACAATGGGGGAAATGGCATTGTGATGTCACAATGGGTGAAATGGCATTGTGATGTCACAATGGGGGAAAGAGCATTGTGATGTCACAATAGGGAAAACGGCATTGTAATGTCACAATGGGGGAAATGGCATTGTGATGTCACAATGGGGGAAAGGGCATTGTGATGTCACAATGTGGAAAACGGCATTGTGATGTCACAATGGGGGAAAGGGCATTGTGATGTCACAATGGGGTAAACTGCATTCTGATGTCACAATGGGGGAAACGGCATTGTGATGTCACAATGGGGGAAATGGCATTGTGATGTCACAGTAGGGGAAACGGCATTGTGATGTCACAGTAGGGAAAACGGCATTGTGATGTCACAATGGGGGAAAGGGCATTGTGATGTCACCATGGGGTAAACTGCATTGTGATGTCACAATGGGGGAAACGGCATTGTGATGTCACAATGGGGGAAAGGGCATTGTGATGTCACAATGGGGGAAAGGGCATTGTGATGTCACAATAGGGAAAACGGCTTTGTATTATCACAATGGGGGAAATGGCATTGTGATGTCACAATGGGGGAAAGGGCATTGTGATGTCACAATGGGGAAAATGGCATTGTGATGTCACAATGGGGGAAAGGGCATTGCGATGTCACAATGGGGAAAACTGCATTGTGATGTCAGAATGGGGGAAAGGGCATTGTGATGTCACAATGCAGAAAACGGCATTGTGATGTCACAATGGGGGAAATGGCATTGTGATGTCACAATGGGGGAAAAGGCATTGTGATGTCACAATGTGGGAAATGGCATTGTGATGTCACAATAGGGAAAACAGCATTGTGATGTCACAATGGGGGAAAGGGCATTCTGATGTCACAATGTGGTTAACTGCATTGTGATGTCACAATGGGGGAAATGGCATTGTGATGTCACAATGGGGGAAATGGCATTGTGATGTCACAATGGGGAAAGGGCATTGTGATGTCACAATGGAGGAAATGGCATTGTGATGTCACAATAGGGAAACGGCATTGTGATGTCACAATGGGGGAAAGGGCATTGTGATGTCACAATGGGGTAAACTGCATTCTGATGTCACAATGGGGGAAACGGCATTGTGATGTCACAATGGGGGAAATGGCATTGTGATGTCACAATGGGGAAAGGGCATTGTGATGTCACAGTAGGGAAAACGGCATTGTGATGTCACAATGGGGGAAAGGGCATTGTGATGTCACAATGGGGTAAACTGCATTGTGATGTCACAATGGGGGAAACGGCATTGTGATGTCACAATGGGGGAAACGGCATTGTGATGTCACAATGGGGAAAAGGGCATTGTGATGTCACAATGGGGGAAATGGCATTGTGATGTCACAATGGGGAAAGGGCATTGTGATGTCACAATGGGGGAAAGGGCATTGTGATGTCACAATGGGGTAAACTGTAATCTGATGTCACAATGGGGGAAGCGGCATTGTGATGTCACAATGGGGGAAATGGCATTGTGATGTCACAATGGGGAAAGGGCATTGTGATGTCACAGTAGGGAAAACGGCATTGTGATGTCACAATGGGGGAAAGGGCATTGTGATGTCACAATGGGGTAAACTGCATTGTGATGTCACAATGGGGGAAACGGCATTGTGATGTCACAATGGGGGAAAGGGCATTGTGATGTCACAATGGGGTAAACTGCATTGTGATGTCACAATGGGGGAAACGGCATTGTGATGTCACAATGGGGGAAATGGCATTGTGATGTCACAATGGGGGAAATGGCATTGTGATGTCACAATGGGGAAAAGGGCATTGTGATGTCACAATGGGGAAAACGGCATTGTGATGTCAACAATGGGGGAAATGGCATTGTGATGTCACAATGGGGAAAGGGCATTGTGATGTCACAATGGGGGAAAGGTCATTGTGATGTCACAATGGGGGAAACGGAATTGTGATGTCCCAATGGGGAAAACGGCATTGTGATGTCACAATGGGGGAAAGGGCATTGTGATGTCACAATTGGGTAAACTGCATTGTGATGTCACAATGGGGGAAATGGCATTGTGATGTCACACTGGGGGAAATGGCATTGTGATGTCACAATGGGTGAAATGGCATTGTGATGTCACAATGGGGTAAACTGCATTGTGTTGTCACAATGGGGCAACGGCATTGTGATGTCACAATGGGGGAAATGGCATTGTGATGTCACAATGGGGGAAAGGGCATTGTGATGTCACAATGGGGGAAAGCACATTGTGATGTCACAATGGGGAAAACTGCATTGTGATGTCACAATGGGGGAGAGGGCATTGTGATGTCACAATGCGGAAAACGGCATAGTGATGTCACAATGGGGGAAAGTGCATTGTGATGTCACAATGGGGGAAAGTGCATTGTGATGTCACAATGGGGGAAATGGCATTGTGATGTCACAATGGGGGAAATGGCATTGTGATGTCACAATGCGGAAAACGGCATTGTTTTGTCACAATGGGGGAAAGGGCATTGTGATGTCACAATGGGGAAAACTGCATTGTGACGTCACAATGGGGGAAAAGGCATTGTGATGTCACAATGTGAGAAATGGCATTGTGATGTCACAATGGGGAATGGGCATTGTGATGTCACAATGGGGAATGGGCATTGTAATGTCACAATGGAGGAAATTGCATATTGATGTCACAAAAGGGAAAACGGCATTGTGATGTCACAATGGGGGAAAGGGCATTGTGATGTCACAATGGGGTAAACTGCATTGTGATGTCACAATGGGGGAAATGGCATTGTGATGTCACAATGGGGGAAATGGCATTGTGATGTCACAATAGGGAAAACGGCATTGTGATGTCACAATGGGGGAAATGGCATTGTGATGTCACAATGGGGGAAATGGCATTGTGATGTCACAATGGGGGAAATGGCATTGTGATGTCACAATGGGGAAAGGGCATTGTGATGTCACAATGGAGGAAATGGCATTGTGATGTCACAATGGGGGAAAGGGCATTGTGATGTCACAATGGGGGAAACGGCATTGTGATGTCACAATGGGGGAAATGGCATTGTGATGTCACAATGGGGGAAGGGCATTGTGATGTCACAGTAGGGAAAACGGCATTGTGATGTCACAATGGGGGAAATGGCATTGTGATGTCACAATGGGGAAAACGGCATTGTGATGTCACAATGGGGGAAAGGGCATTGCGATGTCACAATGGGGAAAACTGCATTGTGATGTCACAATGGGGGAAACGGCATTGGGATGTCACAATGGGGGAAATGGCATTGTGATGTCACAATGTGGGAAATGGCATTGTGATGTCACAATGGGGGAAATGGCATTGTGATATCACAATGGGGGAAATGGCATTGTGATGTCACAAAGGGGGAAAGGGCATTGTGATGTCACAATGCGGATAACGGCATTGTGATGTCACAATGGGGGAAAGGGCATTGTGATGTCACAATGGGGAAAACTGCATTGTGATGTCACAATGGGGGAAATGCATTGTGATGTCACAATGTGGGAAATGGCATTGTGATGTCACAATAGGGAAAACAGCATTGTGATGTCACAATGGGGGAAAGGGCATTGTGATGTCACAATGTGGTTAACTGCATTGTGATGTCACAATGGGGGAAATGGCATTGCGATGTCACAATGGGGGAAATGGCATTGTGATGTCACAATGGGGAAAGGGCATTGTGATGTCACAATGGAGGAAATGGCATTGTGATGTCACAATAGGGAAACGGCATTGTGATGTCACAATGGGGGAAAGGGCATTGTGATGTCACAATGGGGTAAACTGCATTCTGATGTCACAATGGGGGAAACGGCATTGTGATGTCACAATGGGGGAAATGGCATTGTGATGTCACAATGGGGAAAGGGCATTGTGATGTCACAGTAGGGAAAACGGCATTGTGATGTCACAATGGGGGAAAGGGCATTGTGATGTCACCATGGGGTAAACTGCATTGTGATGTCACAATGGGGGAAATGGCATTGTGATGTCACACTGGGGGAAATGGCATTGTGATGTCACAATGGGTGAAATGGCATTGTGATGTCACAATGGGGTAAACTGCATTGTGTTGTCACAATGGGGCAACGGCATTGTGATGTCACAATGGGGGAAATGGCATTGTGATGTCACAATGGGGGGAAGGGCATTGTGATGTCACAATGGGGGAAAGCACATTGTGATGTCACAATGGGGAAAACTGCATTGTGATGTCACAATGGGGGAGAGGGCATTGTGATGTCACAATGCGGAAAACGGCATAGTGATGTCACAATGGGGGAAAGTGCATTGTGATGTCACAATGGGGGAAAGTGCATTGTGATGTCACAATGGGGGAAATGGCATTGTGATGTCACAATGGGGGAAATGGCATTGTGATGTCACAATGCGGAAAACGGCATTGTTTTGTCACAATGGGGGAAAGGGCATTGTGATGTCACAATGGGGAAAACTGCATTGTGACGTCACAATGGGGGAAAAGGCATTGTGATGTCACAATGTGAGAAATGGCATTGTGATGTCACAATGGGGAATGGGCATTGTGATGTCACAATGGGGAATGGGCATTGTAATGTCACAATGGAGGAAATTGCATATTGATGTCACAAAAGGGAAAACGGCATTGTGATGTCACAATGGGGGAAAGGGCATTGTGATGTCACAATGGGGTAAACTGCATTGTGATGTCACAATGGGGGAAATGGCATTGTGATGTCACAATGGGGGAAATGGCATTGTGATGTCACAATAGGGAAAACGGCATTGTGATGTCACAATGGGGGAAATGGCATTGTGATGTCACAATGGGGGAAATGGCATTGTGATGTCACAATGGGGAAAGGGCATTGTGATGTCACAATGGAGGAAATGGCATTGTGATGTCACAATGGGGGAAAGGGCATTGTGATGTCACAATGGGGGAAACGGCATTGTGATGTCACAATGGGGGAAATGGCATTGTGATGTCACAATGGGGGAAGGGCATTGTGATGTCACAGTAGGGAAAACGGCATTGTGATGTCACAATGGGGGAAATGGCATTGTGATGTCACAATGGGGAAAACGGCATTGTAATGTCACAATGGGGGAAAGGGCATTGCGATGTCACAATGGGGAAAACTGCATTGTGATGTCACAATGGGGGAAACGGCATTGGGATGTCACAATGGGGGAAATGGCATTGTGATGTCACAATGTGGGAAATGGCATTGTGATGTCACAATGGGGGAAATGGCATTGTGATATCACAATGGGGGAAATGGCATTGTGATGTCACAAAGGGGGAAAGGGCATTGTGATGTCACAATGCGGATAACGGCATTGTGATGTCACAATTGGGGAAAGGGCATTGTGATGTCACAATGGGGAAAACTGCATTGTGATGTCACAATGGGGGAAATGCATTGTGATGTCACAATGTGGGAAATGGCATTGTGATGTCACAATAGGGAAAACAGCATTGTGATGTCACAATGGGGGAAAGGGCATTGTGATGTCACAATGTGGTTAACTGCATTGTGATGTCACAATGGGGGAAATGGCATTGCGATGTCACAATGGGGGAAATGGCATTGTGATGTCACAATGGGGAAAGGGCATTGTGATGTCACAATGGAGGAAATGGCATTGTGATGTCACAATAGGGAAACGGCATTGTGATGTCACAATGGGGGAAAGGGCATTGTGATGTCACAATGGGGTAAACTGCATTCTGATGTCACAATGGGGGAAACGGCATTGTGATGTCACAATGGGGGAAATGGCATTGTGATGTCACAATGGGGAAAGGGCATTGTGATGTCACAGTAGGGAAAACGGCATTGTGATGTCACAATGGGGGAAAGGGCATTGTGATGTCACCATGGGGTAAACTGCATTGTGATGTCACAATGGGGGAAAGGGCATTGTGATGTCACAATGGGGTAAACTGCATTGTGACGTCACAATGGGGGAAACGGCATTGTGATGTCACAATGGGGGAAACGGCATTGTGATGTCACAATGGGGGAAATGGCATTGTGATGTCACAATGGGGGAAAGGGCATTGTGATGTCACAATGGGGTAAACTGCATTCTGATGTCACAATGGGGGAAACGGCATTGTGATGTCACAATGGGGGAAATGGCATTGTGATGTCACAATGGGGAAAGGGCATTGTGATGTCACAGTAGGGAAAACGGCATTGTGATGTCACAATGGGGGAAAGGGCATTGTGATGTCACCATGGGGTAAACTGCATTGTGATGTCACAATGGGGGAAATGGCATTGTGATGTCACACTGGGGGAAATGGCATTGTGATGTCACAATGGGTGAAATGGCATTGTGATGTCACAATGGGGTAAACTGCATTGTGTTGTCACAATGGGGCAACGGCATTGTGATGTCACAATGGGGGAAATGGCATTGTGATGTCACAATGGGGGGAAGGGCATTGTGATGTCACAATGGGGGAAAGCACATTGTGATGTCACAATGGGGAAAACTGCATTGTGATGTCACAATGGGGGAGAGGGCATTGTGATGTCACAATGCGGAAAACGGCATAGTGATGTCACAATGGGGGAAAGTGCATTGTGATGTCACAATGGGGGAAAGTGCATTGTGATGTCACAATGGGGGAAATGGCATTGTGATGTCACAATGGGGGAAATGGCATTGTGATGTCACAATGCGGAAAACGGCATTGTTTTGTCACAATGGGGGAAAGGGCATTGTGATGTCACAATGGGGAAAACTGCATTGTGACGTCACAATGGGGGAAAAGGCATTGTGATGTCACAATGTGAGAAATGGCATTGTGATGTCACAATGGGGAATGGGCATTGTGATGTCACAATGGGGAATGGGCATTGTAATGTCACAATGGAGGAAATTGCATATTGATGTCACAAAAGGGAAAACGGCATTGTGATGTCACAATGGGGGAAAGGGCATTGTGATGTCACAATGGGGTAAACTGCATTGTGATGTCACAATGGGGGAAATGGCATTGTGATGTCACAATGGGGGAAATGGCATTGTGATGTCACAATAGGGAAAACGGCATTGTGATGTCACAATGGGGGAAATGGCATTGTGATGTCACAATGGGGGAAATGGCATTGTGATGTCACAATGGGGAAAGGGCATTGTGATGTCACAATGGAGGAAATGGCATTGTGATGTCACAATGGGGGAAAGGGCATTGTGATGTCACAATGGGGGAAACGGCATTGTGATGTCACAATGGGGGAAATGGCATTGTGATGTCACAATGGGGGAAGGGCATTGTGATGTCACAGTAGGGAAAACGGCATTGTGATGTCACAATGGGGGAAATGGCATTGTGATGTCACAATGGGGAAAACGGCATTGTAATGTCACAATGGGGGAAAGGGCATTGCGATGTCACAATGGGGAAAACTGCATTGTGATGTCACAATGGGGGAAACGGCATTGGGATGTCACAATGGGGGAAATGGCATTGTGATGTCACAATGTGGGAAATGGCATTGTGATGTCACAATGGGGGAAATGGCATTGTGATATCACAATGGGGGAAATGGCATTGTGATGTCACAAAGGGGGAAAGGGCATTGTGATGTCACAATGCGGATAACGGCATTGTGATGTCACAATTGGGGAAAGGGCATTGTGATGTCACAATGGGGAAAACTGCATTGTGATGTCACAATGGGGGAAATGCATTGTGATGTCACAATGTGGGAAATGGCATTGTGATGTCACAATAGGGAAAACAGCATTGTGATGTCACAATGGGGGAAAGGGCATTGTGATGTCACAATGTGGTTAACTGCATTGTGATGTCACAATGGGGGAAATGGCATTGCGATGTCACAATGGGGGAAATGGCATTGTGATGTCACAATGGGGAAAGGGCATTGTGATGTCACAATGGAGGAAATGGCATTGTGATGTCACAATAGGGAAACGGCATTGTGATGTCACAATGGGGGAAAGGGCATTGTGATGTCACAATGGGGTAAACTGCATTCTGATGTCACAATGGGGGAAACGGCATTGTGATGTCACAATGGGGGAAATGGCATTGTGATGTCACAATGGGGAAAGGTGATTGTGATGTCACAGTAGGGAAAACGGCATTGTGATGTCACAATGGGGGAAAGGGCATTGTGATGTCACCATGGGGTAAACTGCATTGTGATGTCACAATGGGGGAAAGGGCATTGTGATGTCACAATGGGGTAAACTGCATTGTGACGTCACAATGGGGGAAACGGCATTGTGATGTCACAATGGGGGAAACGGCATTGTGATGTCACAATGGGGGAAATGGCATTGTGATGTCACAATGGGGGAAATGGCATTGTGATGTCACACTGGGGGAAATGGCATTGTGATGTCACAATGGGGAAAAGGGCATTGTGATGTCACAATGGGGAAAACGGCATTGTGATGTCAACAATGGGGGAAATGGCATTGTGATGTCACAATGGGGGAAAGGGCATTGTGATGTCACAATGGGGGAAAGGGCATTGTGATGTCACAATGGGGGAAACGGCATTGTGATGTCCCAATGGGGAAAACGGCATTGTGATGTCACAATGGGGGAAAGGGCATTGTGATGTCACAATGGGGTAAACTGCATTGTGATGTCACAATGGGGGAAATGGCATTGTGATGTCACAATGGGGGAAATGGCATTGTGATGTCACACTGGGGGAAATGGCATTGTGATGTCACAATGGGGAAAAGGGCATTGTGATGTCACAATGGGAAAAAACGGCATTGTGATGTCACAATGGGGGAAAGGGCATTGTGATGTCACAATGGGGTAAACTGCATTGTGATGTCACAATGGGGGAAACGGCATTGTGATGTCACAATGGGGGAAAGGGCATTGTGATGTCACAATGGGGGAAAGGGCATTGTGATGTCACAATAGGGAAAACGGCATTGTGATGTCACAATGGGGGAAATGGCATTGTGATGTCACAATGGGGGAAAGGGCATTGTGATGTCACAATGGGGAAAATGGCAGTGTGATGTCACAATGGGGGAAAGGGCATTGCGATGTCACAATGGGGAAAACTGCATTGTGATGTCAGAATGGGGGAAAGGGCATTGTGATGTCACAATGCAGAAAACTGCATTGTGATGTCACAATGGGGGAAATGGCATTGTGATGTCACAATGGGGGAAATGGCATTGTGATATCACAATGGGGGAAATGGCATTGTGATGTCACAATGGGGGAAATGGCATTGTGATGTCACAATGGGTGAAATGGCATTGTGATGTCACAATGGGGGAAAGGGCATTGTGATGTCACAATGGGGAAAATGGCATTGTGATGTCACAATGGGGGAAAGGGCATTGCGATGTCACAATGGGGAAAACTGCATTGTGATGTCAGAATGGGGGAAAGGGCATTGTGATGTCACAATGCAGAAAACTGCATTGTGATGTCACAATGGGGGAAATGGCATTGTGATGTCACAATGGGGGAAATGGCATTGTGATATCACAATGGGGGAAATGGCATTGTGATGTCACAATGGGGGAAATGGCATTGTGATGTCACAATGGGTGAAATGGCATTGTGATGTCACAATGGGGGAAAGAGCATTGTGATGTCACAATAGGGAAAACGGCATTGTAATGTCACAATGGGGGAAATGGCATTGTGATGTCACAATGGGGGAAAGGGCATTGTGATGTCACAATGTGGAAAACGGCATTGTGATGTCACAATGGGGGAAAGGGCATTGCGATGTCACAATGGGGAAAACTGCATTGTGATGTCACAATGGGGGAAAGGGCATTGTGATGTCACAATGGGGAAAACGGCATTGTAATGTCACAATGGGGGAAATGGAATTGTGATGTCACAATGGGAAAAACAGCATTGTGATGTCACAATGGGGGAAACGGCATTGTGATATCACAATGGGGAAAGGGCATTGTGATGTCACAATGGAGGAAATGGCATTGTGATGTCACAATAGGGAAAACGGCATTGTGATGTCACAATGGGGGAAACGGCATTGTGATGTCACAATGGGGGAAACGGCATTGTGATGTCACAATGGGGAAAAGGGCATTGTGATGTCACAATGGGGGAAATGGCATTGTGATGTCACAATGGGGAAAGGGCATTGTGATGTCACAATGGGGGAAAGGGCATTGTGATGTCACAATGGGGTAAACTGTAATCTGATGTCACAATGGGGGAAACGGCATTGTGATGTCACAATGGGGGAAATGGCATTGTGATGTCACAATGGGGAAAGGGCATTGTGATGTCACAGTAGGGAAAACGGCATTGTGATGTCACAATGGGGGAAAGGGCATTGTGATGTCACAATGGGGTAAACTGCATTGTGATGTCACAATGGGGGAAACGGCATTGTGATGTCACAATGGGGGAAAGGGCATTGTGATGTCACAATGGGGTAAACTGCATTGTGATGTCACAATGGGGGAAACGGCATTGTGATGTCACAATGGGGGAAATGGCATTGTGATGTCACAATGGGGAAAAGGGCATTGTGATGTCACAATGGGGAAAACGGCATTGTGATGTCAACAATGGGGGAAATGGCATTGTGATGTCACAATGGGGAAAGGGCATTGTGATGTCACAATGGGGGAAAGGTCATTGTGATGTCACAATGGGGGAAACGGAATTGTGATGTCCCAATGGGGAAAACGGCATTGTGATGTCACAATGGGGGAAAGGGCATTGTGATGTCACAATTGGGTAAACTGCATTGTGATGTCACAATGGGGGAAATGGCATTGTGATGTCACACTGGGGGAAATGGCATTGTGATGTCACAATGGGTGAAATGGCATTGTGATGTCACAATGGGGTAAACTGCATTGTGTTGTCACAATGGGGCAACGGCATTGTGATGTCACAATGGGGGAAATGGCATTGTGATGTCACAATGGGGGAAAGGGCATTGTGATGTCACAATGGGGGAAAGCACATTGTGATGTCACAATGGGGAAAACTGCATTGTGATGTCACAATGGGGGAGAGGGCATTGTGATGTCACAATGCGGAAAACGGCATAGTGATGTCACAATGGGGGAAAGTGCATTGTGATGTCACAATGGGGGAAAGTGCATTGTGATGTCACAATGGGGGAAATGGCATTGTGATGTCACAATGGGGGAAATGGCATTGTGATGTCACAATGCGGAAAACGGCATTGTTTTGTCACAATGGGGGAAAGGGCATTGTGATGTCACAATGGGGAAAACTGCATTGTGACGTCACAATGGGGGAAAAGGCATTGTGATGTCACAATGTGAGAAATGGCATTGTGATGTCACAATGGGGAATGGGCATTGTGATGTCACAATGGGGAATGGGCATTGTAATGTCACAATGGAGGAAATTGCATATTGATGTCACAAAAGGGAAAACGGCATTGTGATGTCACAATGGGGGAAAGGGCATTGTGATGTCACAATGGGGTAAACTGCATTGTGATGTCACAATGGGGGAAATGGCATTGTGATGTCACAATGGGGGAAATGGCATTGTGATGTCACAATAGGGAAAACGGCATTGTGATGTCACAATGGGGGAAATGGCATTGTGATGTCACAATGGGGGAAATGGCATTGTGATGTCACAATGGGGGAAATGGCATTGTGATGTCACAATGGGGAAAGGGCATTGTGATGTCACAATGGAGGAAATGGCATTGTGATGTCACAATGGGGGAAAGGGCATTGTGATGTCACAATGGGGGAAACGGCATTGTGATGTCACAATGGGGGAAATGGCATTGTGATGTCACAATGGGGGAAGGGCATTGTGATGTCACAGTAGGGAAAACGGCATTGTGATGTCACAATGGGGGAAATGGCATTGTGATGTCACAATGGGGAAAACGGCATTGTGATGTCACAATGGGGGAAAGGGCATTGCGATGTCACAATGGGGAAAACTGCATTGTGATGTCACAATGGGGGAAACGGCATTGGGATGTCACAATGGGGGAAATGGCATTGTGATGTCACAATGTGGGAAATGGCATTGTGATGTCACAATGGGGGAAATGGCATTGTGATATCACAATGGGGGAAATGGCATTGTGATGTCACAAAGGGGGAAAGGGCATTGTGATGTCACAATGCGGATAACGGCATTGTGATGTCACAATGGGGGAAAGGGCATTGTGATGTCACAATGGGGAAAACTGCATTGTGATGTCACAATGGGGGAAATGCATTGTGATGTCACAATGTGGGAAATGGCATTGTGATGTCACAATAGGGAAAACAGCATTGTGATGTCACAATGGGGGAAAGGGCATTGTGATGTCACAATGTGGTTAACTGCATTGTGATGTCACAATGGGGGAAATGGCATTGCGATGTCACAATGGGGGAAATGGCATTGTGATGTCACAATGGGGAAAGGGCATTGTGATGTCACAATGGAGGAAATGGCATTGTGATGTCACAATAGGGAAACGGCATTGTGATGTCACAATGGGGGAAAGGGCATTGTGATGTCACAATGGGGTAAACTGCATTCTGATGTCACAATGGGGGAAACGGCATTGTGATGTCACAATGGGGGAAATGGCATTGTGATGTCACAATGGGGAAAGGGCATTGTGATGTCACAGTAGGGAAAACGGCATTGTGATGTCACAATGGGGGAAAGGGCATTGTGATGTCACCATGGGGTAAACTGCATTGTGATGTCACAATGGGGGAAATGGCATTGTGATGTCACACTGGGGGAAATGGCATTGTGATGTCACAATGGGTGAAATGGCATTGTGATGTCACAATGGGGTAAACTGCATTGTGTTGTCACAATGGGGCAACGGCATTGTGATGTCACAATGGGGGAAATGGCATTGTGATGTCACAATGGGGGGAAGGGCATTGTGATGTCACAATGGGGGAAAGCACATTGTGATGTCACAATGGGGAAAACTGCATTGTGATGTCACAATGGGGGAGAGGGCATTGTGATGTCACAATGCGGAAAACGGCATAGTGATGTCACAATGGGGGAAAGTGCATTGTGATGTCACAATGGGGGAAAGTGCATTGTGATGTCACAATGGGGGAAATGGCATTGTGATGTCACAATGGGGGAAATGGCATTGTGATGTCACAATGCGGAAAACGGCATTGTTTTGTCACAATGGGGGAAAGGGCATTGTGATGTCACAATGGGGAAAACTGCATTGTGACGTCACAATGGGGGAAAAGGCATTGTGATGTCACAATGTGAGAAATGGCATTGTGATGTCACAATGGGGAATGGGCATTGTGATGTCACAATGGGGAATGGGCATTGTAATGTCACAATGGAGGAAATTGCATATTGATGTCACAAAAGGGAAAACGGCATTGTGATGTCACAATGGGGGAAAGGGCATTGTGATGTCACAATGGGGTAAACTGCATTGTGATGTCACAATGGGGGAAATGGCATTGTGATGTCACAATGGGGGAAATGGCATTGTGATGTCACAATAGGGAAAACGGCATTGTGATGTCACAATGGGGGAAATGGCATTGTGATGTCACAATGGGGGAAATGGCATTGTGATGTCACAATGGGGAAAGGGCATTGTGATGTCACAATGGAGGAAATGGCATTGTGATGTCACAATGGGGGAAAGGGCATTGTGATGTCACAATGGGGGAAACGGCATTGTGATGTCACAATGGGGGAAATGGCATTGTGATGTCACAATGGGGGAAGGGCATTGTGATGTCACAGTAGGGAAAACGGCATTGTGATGTCACAATGGGGGAAATGGCATTGTGATGTCACAATGGGGAAAACGGCATTGTAATGTCACAATGGGGGAAAGGGCATTGCGATGTCACAATGGGGAAAACTGCATTGTGATGTCACAATGGGGGAAACGGCATTGGGATGTCACAATGGGGGAAATGGCATTGTGATGTCACAATGTGGGAAATGGCATTGTGATGTCACAATGGGGGAAATGGCATTGTGATATCACAATGGGGGAAATGGCATTGTGATGTCACAAAGGGGGAAAGGGCATTGTGATGTCACAATGCGGATAACGGCATTGTGATGTCACAATTGGGGAAAGGGCATTGTGATGTCACAATGGGGAAAACTGCATTGTGATGTCACAATGGGGGAAATGCATTGTGATGTCACAATGTGGGAAATGGCATTGTGATGTCACAATAGGGAAAACAGCATTGTGATGTCACAATGGGGGAAAGGGCATTGTGATGTCACAATGTGGTTAACTGCATTGTGATGTCACAATGGGGGAAATGGCATTGCGATGTCACAATGGGGGAAATGGCATTGTGATGTCACAATGGGGAAAGGGCATTGTGATGTCACAATGGAGGAAATGGCATTGTGATGTCACAATAGGGAAACGGCATTGTGATGTCACAATGGGGGAAAGGGCATTGTGATGTCACAATGGGGTAAACTGCATTCTGATGTCACAATGGGGGAAATGGCATTGTGATGTCACAATGGGGAAAGGGCATTGTGATGTCACAGTAGGGAAAACGGCATTGTGATGTCACAATGGGGGAAAGGGCATTGTGATGTCACCATGGGGTAAACTGCATTGTGATGTCACAATGGGGGAAAGGGCATTGTGATGTCACAATGGGGTAAACTGCATTGTGACGTCACAATGGGGGAAACGGCATTGTGATGTCACAATGGGGGAAATGGCATTGTGATGTCACAATGGGGGAAAGGGCATTGTGATGTCACAATGGGGTAAACTGCATTCTGATGTCACAATGGGGGAAACGGCATTGTGATGTCACAATGGGGGAAATGGCATTGTGATGTCACAATGGGGAAAGGGCATTGTGATGTCACAGTAGGGAAAACGGCATTGTGATGTCACAATGGGGGAAAGGGCATTGTGATGTCACCATGGGGTAAACTGCATTGTGATGTCACAATGGGGGAAATGGCATTGTGATGTCACACTGGGGGAAATGGCATTGTGATGTCACAATGGGTGAAATGGCATTGTGATGTCACAATGGGGTAAACTGCATTGTGTTGTCACAATGGGGCAACGGCATTGTGATGTCACAATGGGGGAAATGGCATTGTGATGTCACAATGGGGGGAAGGGCATTGTGATGTCACAATGGGGGAAAGCACATTGTGATGTCACAATGGGGAAAACTGCATTGTGATGTCACAATGGGGGAGAGGGCATTGTGATGTCACAATGCGGAAAACGGCATAGTGATGTCACAATGGGGGAAAGTGCATTGTGATGTCACAATGGGGGAAAGTGCATTGTGATGTCACAATGGGGGAAATGGCATTGTGATGTCACAATGGGGGAAATGGCATTGTGATGTCACAATGCGGAAAACGGCATTGTTTTGTCACAATGGGGGAAAGGGCATTGTGATGTCACAATGGGGAAAACTGCATTGTGACGTCACAATGGGGGAAAAGGCATTGTGATGTCACAATGTGAGAAATGGCATTGTGATGTCACAATGGGGAATGGGCATTGTGATGTCACAATGGGGAATGGGCATTGTAATGTCACAATGGAGGAAATTGCATATTGATGTCACAAAAGGGAAAACGGCATTGTGATGTCACAATGGGGGAAAGGGCATTGTGATGTCACAATGGGGTAAACTGCATTGTGATGTCACAATGGGGGAAATGGCATTGTGATGTCACAATGGGGGAAATGGCATTGTGATGTCACAATAGGGAAAACGGCATTGTGATGTCACAATGGGGGAAATGGCATTGTGATGTCACAATGGGGGAAATGGCATTGTGATGTCACAATGGGGAAAGGGCATTGTGATGTCACAATGGAGGAAATGGCATTGTGATGTCACAATGGGGGAAAGGGCATTGTGATGTCACAATGGGGGAAACGGCATTGTGATGTCACAATGGGGGAAATGGCATTGTGATGTCACAATGGGGGAAGGGCATTGTGATGTCACAGTAGGGAAAACGGCATTGTGATGTCACAATGGGGGAAATGGCATTGTGATGTCACAATGGGGAAAACGGCATTGTAATGTCACAATGGGGGAAAGGGCATTGCGATGTCACAATGGGGAAAACTGCATTGTGATGTCACAATGGGGGAAACGGCATTGGGATGTCACAATGGGGGAAATGGCATTGTGATGTCACAATGTGGGAAATGGCATTGTGATGTCACAATGGGGGAAATGGCATTGTGATATCACAATGGGGGAAATGGCATTGTGATGTCACAAAGGGGGAAAGGGCATTGTGATGTCACAATGCGGATAACGGCATTGTGATGTCACAATTGGGGAAAGGGCATTGTGATGTCACAATGGGGAAAACTGCATTGTGATGTCACAATGGGGGAAATGCATTGTGATGTCACAATGTGGGAAATGGCATTGTGATGTCACAATAGGGAAAACAGCATTGTGATGTCACAATGGGGGAAAGGGCATTGTGATGTCACAATGTGGTTAACTGCATTGTGATGTCACAATGGGGGAAATGGCATTGCGATGTCACAATGGGGGAAATGGCATTGTGATGTCACAATGGGGAAAGGGCATTGTGATGTCACAATGGAGGAAATGGCATTGTGATGTCACAATAGGGAAACGGCATTGTGATGTCACAATGGGGGAAAGGGCATTGTGATGTCACAATGGGGTAAACTGCATTCTGATGTCACAATGGGGGAAACGGCATTGTGATGTCACAATGGGGGAAATGGCATTGTGATGTCACAATGGGGAAAGGGCATTGTGATGTCACAGTAGGGAAAACGGCATTGTGATGTCACAATGGGGGAAAGGGCATTGTGATGTCACCATGGGGTAAACTGCATTGTGATGTCACAATGGGGGAAAGGGCATTGTGATGTCACAATGGGGTAAACTGCATTGTGACGTCACAATGGGGGAAACGGCATTGTGATGTCACAATGGGGGAAACGGCATTGTGATGTCACAATGGGGGAAATGGCATTGTGATGTCACAATGGGGGAAATGGCATTGTGATGTCACACTGGGGGAAATGGCATTGTGATGTCACAATGGGGAAAAGGGCATTGTGATGTCACAATGGGGAAAACGGCATTGTGATGTCAACAATGGGGGAAATGGCATTGTGATGTCACAATGGGGGAAAGGGCATTGTGATGTCACAATGGGGGAAAGGGCATTGTGATGTCACAATGGGGGAAACGGCATTGTGATGTCCCAATGGGGAAAACGGCATTGTGATGTCACAATGGGGGAAAGGGCATTGTGATGTCACAATGGGGTAAACTGCATTGTGATGTCACAATGGGGGAAATGGCATTGTGATGTCACAATGGGGGAAATGGCATTGTGATGTCACACTGGGGGAAATGGCATTGTGATGTCACAATGGGGAAAAGGGCATTGTGATGTCACAATGGGAAAAAACGGCATTGTGATGTCACAATGGGGGAAAGGGCATTGTGATGTCACAATGGGGTAAACTGCATTGTGATGTCACAATGGGGGAAACGGCATTGTGATGTCACAATGGGGGAAAGGGCATTGTGATGTCACAATGGGGGAAAGGGCATTGTGATGTCACAATAGGGAAAACGGCATTGTGATGTCACAATGGGGGAAATGGCATTGTGATGTCACAATGGGGGAAAGGGCATTGTGATGTCACAATGGGGAAAATGGCAGTGTGATGTCACAATGGGGGAAAGGGCATTGCGATGTCACAATGGGGAAAACTGCATTGTGATGTCAGAATGGGGGAAAGGGCATTGTGATGTCACAATGCAGAAAACTGCATTGTGATGTCACAATGGGGGAAATGGCATTGTGATGTCACAATGGGGGAAATGGCATTGTGATATCACAATGGGGGAAATGGCATTGTGATGTCACAATGGGGGAAATGGCATTGTGATGTCACAATGGGTGAAATGGCATTGTGATGTCACAATGGGGGAAAGGGCATTGTGATGTCACAATGGGGAAAATGGCATTGTGATGTCACAATGGGGGAAAGGGCATTGCGATGTCACAATGGGGAAAACTGCATTGTGATGTCAGAATGGGGGAAAGGGCATTGTGATGTCACAATGCAGAAAACTGCATTGTGATGTCACAATGGGGGAAATGGCATTGTGATGTCACAATGGGGGAAATGGCATTGTGATATCACAATGGGGGAAATGGCATTGTGATGTCACAATGGGGGAAATGGCATTGTGATGTCACAATGGGTGAAATGGCATTGTGATGTCACAATGGGGGAAAGAGCATTGTGATGTCACAATAGGGAAAACGGCATTGTAATGTCACAATGGGGGAAATGGCATTGTGATGTCACAATGGGGGAAAGGGCATTGTGATGTCACAATGTGGAAAACGGCATTGTGATGTCACAATGGGGGAAAGGGCATTGCGATGTCACAATGGGGAAAACTGCATTGTGATGTCACAATGGGGGAAAGGGCATTGTGATGTCACAATGGGGAAAACGGCATTGTAATGTCACAATGGGGGAAATGGAATTGTGATGTCACAATGGGAAAAACAGCATTGTGATGTCACAATGGGGGAAACGGCATTGTGATATCACAATGGGGAAAGGGCATTGTGATGTCACAATGGAGGAAATGGCATTGTGATGTCACAATAGGGAAAACGGCATTGTGATGTCACAATGGGGGAAACGGCATTGTGATGTCACAATGGGGGAAACGGCATTGTGATGTCACAATGGGGAAAAGGGCATTGTGATGTCACAATGGGGGAAATGGCATTGTGATGTCACAATGGGGAAAGGGCATTGTGATGTCACAATGGGGGAAAGGGCATTGTGATGTCACAATGGGGTAAACTGTAATCTGATGTCACAATGGGGGAAACGGCATTGTGATGTCACAATGGGGGAAATGGCATTGTGATGTCACAATGGGGAAAGGGCATTGTGATGTCACAGTAGGGAAAACGGCATTGTGATGTCACAATGGGGGAAAGGGCATTGTGATGTCACAATGGGGTAAACTGCATTGTGATGTCACAATGGGGGAAACGGCATTGTGATGTCACAATGGGGGAAAGGGCATTGTGATGTCACAATGGGGTAAACTGCATTGTGATGTCACAATGGGGGAAACGGCATTGTGATGTCACAATGGGGGAAATGGCATTGTGATGTCACAATGGGGAAAAGGGCATTGTGATGTCACAATGGGGAAAACGGCATTGTGATGTCAACAATGGGGGAAATGGCATTGTGATGTCACAATGGGGAAAGGGCATTGTGATGTCACAATGGGGGAAAGGTCATTGTGATGTCACAATGGGGGAAACGGAATTGTGATGTCCCAATGGGGAAAACGGCATTGTGATGTCACAATGGGGGAAAGGGCATTGTGATGTCACAATTGGGTAAACTGCATTGTGATGTCACAATGGGGGAAATGGCATTGTGATGTCACACTGGGGGAAATGGCATTGTGATGTCACAATGGGTGAAATGGCATTGTGATGTCACAATGGGGTAAACTGCATTGTGTTGTCACAATGGGGCAACGGCATTGTGATGTCACAATGGGGGAAATGGCATTGTGATGTCACAATGGGGGAAAGGGCATTGTGATGTCACAATGGGGGAAAGCACATTGTGATGTCACAATGGGGAAAACTGCATTGTGATGTCACAATGGGGGAGAGGGCATTGTGATGTCACAATGCGGAAAACGGCATAGTGATGTCACAATGGGGGAAAGTGCATTGTGATGTCACAATGGGGGAAAGTGCATTGTGATGTCACAATGGGGGAAATGGCATTGTGATGTCACAATGGGGGAAATGGCATTGTGATGTCACAATGCGGAAAACGGCATTGTTTTGTCACAATGGGGGAAAGGGCATTGTGATGTCACAATGGGGAAAACTGCATTGTGACGTCACAATGGGGGAAAAGGCATTGTGATGTCACAATGTGAGAAATGGCATTGTGATGTCACAATGGGGAATGGGCATTGTGATGTCACAATGGGGAATGGGCATTGTAATGTCACAATGGAGGAAATTGCATATTGATGTCACAAAAGGGAAAACGGCATTGTGATGTCACAATGGGGGAAAGGGCATTGTGATGTCACAATGGGGTAAACTGCATTGTGATGTCACAATGGGGGAAATGGCATTGTGATGTCACAATGGGGGAAATGGCATTGTGATGTCACAATAGGGAAAACGGCATTGTGATGTCACAATGGGGGAAATGGCATTGTGATGTCACAATGGGGGAAATGGCATTGTGATGTCACAATGGGGGAAATGGCATTGTGATGTCACAATGGGGAAAGGGCATTGTGATGTCACAATGGAGGAAATGGCATTGTGATGTCACAATGGGGGAAAGGGCATTGTGATGTCACAATGGGGGAAACGGCATTGTGATGTCACAATGGGGGAAATGGCATTGTGATGTCACAATGGGGGAAGGGCATTGTGATGTCACAGTAGGGAAAACGGCATTGTGATGTCACAATGGGGGAAATGGCATTGTGATGTCACAATGGGGAAAACGGCATTGTGATGTCACAATGGGGGAAAGGGCATTGCGATGTCACAATGGGGAAAACTGCATTGTGATGTCACAATGGGGGAAACGGCATTGGGATGTCACAATGGGGGAAATGGCATTGTGATGTCACAATGTGGGAAATGGCATTGTGATGTCACAATGGGGGAAATGGCATTGTGATATCACAATGGGGGAAATGGCATTGTGATGTCACAAAGGGGGAAAGGGCATTGTGATGTCACAATGCGGATAACGGCATTGTGATGTCACAATGGGGGAAAGGGCATTGTGATGTCACAATGGGGAAAACTGCATTGTGATGTCACAATGGGGGAAATGCATTGTGATGTCACAATGTGGGAAATGGCATTGTGATGTCACAATAGGGAAAACAGCATTGTGATGTCACAATGGGGGAAAGGGCATTGTGATGTCACAATGTGGTTAACTGCATTGTGATGTCACAATGGGGGAAATGGCATTGCGATGTCACAATGGGGGAAATGGCATTGTGATGTCACAATGGGGAAAGGGCATTGTGATGTCACAATGGAGGAAATGGCATTGTGATGTCACAATAGGGAAACGGCATTGTGATGTCACAATGGGGGAAAGGGCATTGTGATGTCACAATGGGGTAAACTGCATTCTGATGTCACAATGGGGGAAACGGCATTGTGATGTCACAATGGGGGAAATGGCATTGTGATGTCACAATGGGGAAAGGGCATTGTGATGTCACAGTAGGGAAAACGGCATTGTGATGTCACAATGGGGGAAAGGGCATTGTGATGTCACCATGGGGTAAACTGCATTGTGATGTCACAATGGGGGAAATGGCATTGTGATGTCACACTGGGGGAAATGGCATTGTGATGTCACAATGGGTGAAATGGCATTGTGATGTCACAATGGGGTAAACTGCATTGTGTTGTCACAATGGGGCAACGGCATTGTGATGTCACAATGGGGGAAATGGCATTGTGATGTCACAATGGGGGGAAGGGCATTGTGATGTCACAATGGGGGAAAGCACATTGTGATGTCACAATGGGGAAAACTGCATTGTGATGTCACAATGGGGGAGAGGGCATTGTGATGTCACAATGCGGAAAACGGCATAGTGATGTCACAATGGGGGAAAGTGCATTGTGATGTCACAATGGGGGAAAGTGCATTGTGATGTCACAATGGGGGAAATGGCATTGTGATGTCACAATGGGGGAAATGGCATTGTGATGTCACAATGCGGAAAACGGCATTGTTTTGTCACAATGGGGGAAAGGGCATTGTGATGTCACAATGGGGAAAACTGCATTGTGACGTCACAATGGGGGAAAAGGCATTGTGATGTCACAATGTGAGAAATGGCATTGTGATGTCACAATGGGGAATGGGCATTGTGATGTCACAATGGGGAATGGGCATTGTAATGTCACAATGGAGGAAATTGCATATTGATGTCACAAAAGGGAAAACGGCATTGTGATGTCACAATGGGGGAAAGGGCATTGTGATGTCACAATGGGGTAAACTGCATTGTGATGTCACAATGGGGGAAATGGCATTGTGATGTCACAATGGGGGAAATGGCATTGTGATGTCACAATAGGGAAAACGGCATTGTGATGTCACAATGGGGGAAATGGCATTGTGATGTCACAATGGGGGAAATGGCATTGTGATGTCACAATGGGGAAAGGGCATTGTGATGTCACAATGGAGGAAATGGCATTGTGATGTCACAATGGGGGAAAGGGCATTGTGATGTCACAATGGGGGAAACGGCATTGTGATGTCACAATGGGGGAAATGGCATTGTGATGTCACAATGGGGGAAGGGCATTGTGATGTCACAGTAGGGAAAACGGCATTGTGATGTCACAATGGGGGAAATGGCATTGTGATGTCACAATGGGGAAAACGGCATTGTAATGTCACAATGGGGGAAAGGGCATTGCGATGTCACAATGGGGAAAACTGCATTGTGATGTCACAATGGGGGAAACGGCATTGGGATGTCACAATGGGGGAAATGGCATTGTGATGTCACAATGTGGGAAATGGCATTGTGATGTCACAATGGGGGAAATGGCATTGTGATATCACAATGGGGGAAATGGCATTGTGATGTCACAAAGGGGGAAAGGGCATTGTGATGTCACAATGCGGATAACGGCATTGTGATGTCACAATTGGGGAAAGGGCATTGTGATGTCACAATGGGGAAAACTGCATTGTGATGTCACAATGGGGGAAATGCATTGTGATGTCACAATGTGGGAAATGGCATTGTGATGTCACAATAGGGAAAACAGCATTGTGATGTCACAATGGGGGAAAGGGCATTGTGATGTCACAATGTGGTTAACTGCATTGTGATGTCACAATGGGGGAAATGGCATTGCGATGTCACAATGGGGGAAATGGCATTGTGATGTCACAATGGGGAAAGGGCATTGTGATGTCACAATGGAGGAAATGGCATTGTGATGTCACAATAGGGAAACGGCATTGTGATGTCACAATGGGGGAAAGGGCATTGTGATGTCACAATGGGGTAAACTGCATTCTGATGTCACAATGGGGGAAACGGCATTGTGATGTCACAATGGGGGAAATGGCATTGTGATGTCACAATGGGGAAAGGGCATTGTGATGTCACAGTAGGGAAAACGGCATTGTGATGTCACAATGGGGGAAAGGGCATTGTGATGTCACCATGGGGTAAACTGCATTGTGATGTCACAATGGGGGAAAGGGCATTGTGATGTCACAATGGGGTAAACTGCATTGTGACGTCACAATGGGGGAAACGGCATTGTGATGTCACAATGGGGGAAACGGCATTGTGATGTCACAATGGGGGAAATGGCATTGTGATGTCACAATGGGGGAAATGGCATTGTGATGTCACACTGGGGGAAATGGCATTGTGATGTCACAATGGGGAAAAGGGCATTGTGATGTCACAATGGGGAAAACGGCATTGTGATGTCAACAATGGGGGAAATGGCATTGTGATGTCACAATGGGGGAAAGGGCATTGTGATGTCACAATGGGGGAAAGGGCATTGTGATGTCACAATGGGGGAAACGGCATTGTGATGTCCCAATGGGGAAAACGGCATTGTGATGTCACAATGGGGGAAAGGGCATTGTGATGTCACAATGGGGTAAACTGCATTGTGATGTCACAATGGGGGAAATGGCATTGTGATGTCACAATGGGGGAAATGGCATTGTGATGTCACACTGGGGGAAATGGCATTGTGATGTCACAATGGGGAAAAGGGCATTGTGATGTCACAATGGGAAAAAACGGCATTGTGATGTCACAATGGGGGAAAGGGCATTGTGATGTCACAATGGGGTAAACTGCATTGTGATGTCACAATGGGGGAAACGGCATTGTGATGTCACAATGGGGGAAAGGGCATTGTGATGTCACAATGGGGGAAAGGGCATTGTGATGTCACAATAGGGAAAACGGCATTGTGATGTCACAATGGGGGAAATGGCATTGTGATGTCACAATGGGGGAAAGGGCATTGTGATGTCACAATGGGGAAAATGGCAGTGTGATGTCACAATGGGGGAAAGGGCATTGCGATGTCACAATGGGGAAAACTGCATTGTGATGTCAGAATGGGGGAAAGGGCATTGTGATGTCACAATGCAGAAAACTGCATTGTGATGTCACAATGGGGGAAATGGCATTGTGATGTCACAATGGGGGAAATGGCATTGTGATATCACAATGGGGGAAATGGCATTGTGATGTCACAATGGGGGAAATGGCATTGTGATGTCACAATGGGTGAAATGGCATTGTGATGTCACAATGGGGGAAAGGGCATTGTGATGTCACAATGGGGAAAATGGCATTGTGATGTCACAATGGGGGAAAGGGCATTGCGATGTCACAATGGGGAAAACTGCATTGTGATGTCAGAATGGGGGAAAGGGCATTGTGATGTCACAATGCAGAAAACTGCATTGTGATGTCACAATGGGGGAAATGGCATTGTGATGTCACAATGGGGGAAATGGCATTGTGATATCACAATGGGGGAAATGGCATTGTGATGTCACAATGGGGGAAATGGCATTGTGATGTCACAATGGGTGAAATGGCATTGTGATGTCACAATGGGGGAAAGAGCATTGTGATGTCACAATAGGGAAAACGGCATTGTAATGTCACAATGGGGGAAATGGCATTGTGATGTCACAATGGGGGAAAGGGCATTGTGATGTCACAATGTGGAAAACGGCATTGTGATGTCACAATGGGGGAAAGGGCATTGCGATGTCACAATGGGGAAAACTGCATTGTGATGTCACAATGGGGGAAAGGGCATTGTGATGTCACAATGGGGAAAACGGCATTGTAATGTCACAATGGGGGAAATGGAATTGTGATGTCACAATGGGAAAAACAGCATTGTGATGTCACAATGGGGGAAACGGCATTGTGATATCACAATGGGGAAAGGGCATTGTGATGTCACAATGGAGGAAATGGCATTGTGATGTCACAATAGGGAAAACGGCATTGTGATGTCACAATGGGGGAAAGGGCATTGTGATGTCACAATGGGGTAAACTGCATTGTGATGTCACAATGGGGGAAACGGCACTGTGATGTCACAATGGGGGAAATGGCATTGTGATGTCACAATGGGGGAAATGGCATTGTGATGTCACAATGGGGGAAATGGCATTGTGATGTCACAATGGGGGAAACGGCATTGTGATGTCACAATGGGGGAAATGGCATTGTGATGTCACAATGGGGGAAAGGGCATTGTGATGTCACAATGGGGTAAACTGCATTGTGATGTCACAATGGGGGAAAGGGCATTGTGATGTCACAATGCGGAAAACGGCATTGTGATGTCACAATGGGGGAAAGGGCATTGTGATGTCACAAAGGGGAAAACTGCATTGTGATGTCACAATGGGGGAAAAGGCATTGTGATGTCACAATGTGGGAAATGGCATTGTGATGTCACAATAGGGAAAACAGCATTGTGATGTCACAATGGGGGAAAGGGCATTGTGATGTCACAATGTGGTTAACTGCATTGTGATGTCACAATGGGGGAAATGGCATTGTGATGTCACAATGGGGGAAATGGCATTGTGATGTCACAATGGGGAAAGGGCATTGTGATGTCACAATGGAGGAAATGGCATTGTGATGTCACAATAGGGAAACGGCATTGTGATGTCACAATGGGGGAAAGGGCATTGTGATGTCACAATGGGGTAAACTGCATTCTGATGTCACAATGGGGGAAACGGCATTGTGATGTCACAATGGGGGAAATGGCATTGTGATGTCACAATGGGGAAAGGGCATTGTGATGTCACAGTAGCGAAAACGGCATTGTGATGTCACAATGGGGGAAATGGCATTGTGATGTCACAATGGGGGAAATGGCATTGTGATGTCACAATGGGGGAAATGGCATTGTGATGTCACAATGGGGGAAACGGCATTGTGATGTCACAATGGGGGAAATGGCATTGTGATGTCACAATGGGGGAAAGGGCATTGTGATGTCACAATGGGGTAAACTGCATTGTGATGTCACAATGGGGGAAAGGGCATTGTGATGTCACAAAGGGGAAAACTGCATTGTGATGTCACAATGGGGGAAAAGGCATTGTGATGTCACAATGTGGGAAATGGCATTGTGATGTCACAATAGGGAAAACAGCATTGTGATGTCACAATGGGGGAAAGGGCATTGTGATGTCACAATGTGGTTAACTGCATTGTGATGTCACAATGGGGGAAATGGCATTGTGATGTCACAATGGGGGAAATGGCATTGTGATGTCACAATGGGGAAAGGGCATTGTGATGTCACAATGGAGGAAATGGCATTGTGATGTCACAATAGGGAAACGGCATTGTGATGTCACAATGGGGGAAATGCATTGTGATGTCACAATGTGGGAAATGGCATTGTGATGTCACAATAGGGAAAACAGCATTGTGATGTCACAATGGGGGAAAGGGCATTGTGATGTCACAATGTGGTTAACTGCATTGTGATGTCACAATGGGGGAAATGGCATTGCGATGTCACAATGGGGGAAATGGCATTGTGATGTCACAATGGGGAAAGGGCATTGTGATGTCACAATGGAGGAAATGGCATTGTGATGTCACAATAGGGAAACGGCATTGTGATGTCACAATGGGGGAAAGGGCATTGTGATGTCACAATGGGGTAAACTGCATTCTGATGTCACAATGGGGGAAACGGCATTGTGATGTCACAATGGGGGAAATGGCATTGTGATGTCACAATGGGGAAAGGGCATTGTGATGTCACAGTAGGGAAAACGGCATTGTGATGTCACAATGGGGGAAAGGGCATTGTGATGTCACCATGGGGTAAACTGCATTGTGATGTCACAATGGGGGAAATGGCATTGTGATGTCACACTGGGGGAAATGGCATTGTGATGTCACAATGGGTGAAATGGCATTGTGATGTCACAATGGGGTAAACTGCATTGTGTTGTCACAATGGGGCAACGGCATTGTGATGTCACAATGGGGGAAATGGCATTGTGATGTCACAATGGGGGGAAGGGCATTGTGATGTCACAATGGGGGAAAGCACATTGTGATGTCACAATGGGGAAAACTGCATTGTGATGTCACAATGGGGGAGAGGGCATTGTGATGTCACAATGCGGAAAACGGCATAGTGATGTCACAATGGGGGAAAGTGCATTGTGATGTCACAATGGGGGAAAGTGCATTGTGATGTCACAATGGGGGAAATGGCATTGTGATGTCACAATGGGGGAAATGGCATTGTGATGTCACAATGCGGAAAACGGCATTGTTTTGTCACAATGGGGGAAAGGGCATTGTGATGTCACAATGGGGAAAACTGCATTGTGACGTCACAATGGGGGAAAAGGCATTGTGATGTCACAATGTGAGAAATGGCATTGTGATGTCACAATGGGGAATGGGCATTGTGATGTCACAATGGGGAATGGGCATTGTAATGTCACAATGGAGGAAATTGCATATTGATGTCACAAAAGGGAAAACGGCATTGTGATGTCACAATGGGGGAAAGGGCATTGTGATGTCACAATGGGGTAAACTGCATTGTGATGTCACAATGGGGGAAATGGCATTGTGATGTCACAATGGGGGAAATGGCATTGTGATGTCACAATAGGGAAAACGGCATTGTGATGTCACAATGGGGGAAATGGCATTGTGATGTCACAATGGGGGAAATGGCATTGTGATGTCACAATGGGGAAAGGGCATTGTGATGTCACAATGGAGGAAATGGCATTGTGATGTCACAATGGGGGAAAGGGCATTGTGATGTCACAATGGGGGAAACGGCATTGTGATGTCACAATGGGGGAAATGGCATTGTGATGTCACAATGGGGGAAGGGCATTGTGATGTCACAGTAGGGAAAACGGCATTGTGATGTCACAATGGGGGAAATGGCATTGTGATGTCACAATGGGGAAAACGGCATTGTAATGTCACAATGGGGGAAAGGGCATTGCGATGTCACAATGGGGAAAACTGCATTGTGATGTCACAATGGGGGAAACGGCATTGGGATGTCACAATGGGGGAAATGGCATTGTGATGTCACAATGTGGGAAATGGCATTGTGATGTCACAATGGGGGAAATGGCATTGTGATATCACAATGGGGGAAATGGCATTGTGATGTCACAAAGGGGGAAAGGGCATTGTGATGTCACAATGCGGATAACGGCATTGTGATGTCACAATTGGGGAAAGGGCATTGTGATGTCACAATGGGGAAAACTGCATTGTGATGTCACAATGGGGGAAATGCATTGTGATGTCACAATGTGGGAAATGGCATTGTGATGTCACAATAGGGAAAACAGCATTGTGATGTCACAATGGGGGAAAGGGCATTGTGATGTCACAATGTGGTTAACTGCATTGTGATGTCACAATGGGGGAAATGGCATTGCGATGTCACAATGGGGGAAATGGCATTGTGATGTCACAATGGGGAAAGGGCATTGTGATGTCACAATGGAGGAAATGGCATTGTGATGTCACAATAGGGAAACGGCATTGTGATGTCACAATGGGGGAAAGGGCATTGTGATGTCACAATGGGGTAAACTGCATTCTGATGTCACAATGGGGGAAACGGCATTGTGATGTCACAATGGGGGAAATGGCATTGTGATGTCACAATGGGGAAAGGGCATTGTGATGTCACAGTAGGGAAAACGGCATTGTGATGTCACAATGGGGGAAAGGGCATTGTGATGTCACCATGGGGTAAACTGCATTGTGATGTCACAATGGGGGAAAGGGCATTGTGATGTCACAATGGGGTAAACTGCATTGTGACGTCACAATGGGGGAAACGGCATTGTGATGTCACAATGGGGGAAACGGCATTGTGATGTCACAATGGGGGAAATGGCATTGTGATGTCACAATGGGGGAAAGGGCATTGTGATGTCACAATGGGGTAAACTGCATTCTGATGTCACAATGGGGGAAACGGCATTGTGATGTCACAATGGGGGAAATGGCATTGTGATGTCACAATGGGGAAAGGGCATTGTGATGTCACAGTAGGGAAAACGGCATTGTGATGTCACAATGGGGGAAAGGGCATTGTGATGTCACCATGGGGTAAACTGCATTGTGATGTCACAATGGGGGAAATGGCATTGTGATGTCACACTGGGGGAAATGGCATTGTGATGTCACAATGGGTGAAATGGCATTGTGATGTCACAATGGGGTAAACTGCATTGTGTTGTCACAATGGGGCAACGGCATTGTGATGTCACAATGGGGGAAATGGCATTGTGATGTCACAATGGGGGGAAGGGCATTGTGATGTCACAATGGGGGAAAGCACATTGTGATGTCACAATGGGGAAAACTGCATTGTGATGTCACAATGGGGGAGAGGGCATTGTGATGTCACAATGCGGAAAACGGCATAGTGATGTCACAATGGGGGAAAGTGCATTGTGATGTCACAATGGGGGAAAGTGCATTGTGATGTCACAATGGGGGAAATGGCATTGTGATGTCACAATGGGGGAAATGGCATTGTGATGTCACAATGCGGAAAACGGCATTGTTTTGTCACAATGGGGGAAAGGGCATTGTGATGTCACAATGGGGAAAACTGCATTGTGACGTCACAATGGGGGAAAAGGCATTGTGATGTCACAATGTGAGAAATGGCATTGTGATGTCACAATGGGGAATGGGCATTGTGATGTCACAATGGGGAATGGGCATTGTAATGTCACAATGGAGGAAATTGCATATTGATGTCACAAAAGGGAAAACGGCATTGTGATGTCACAATGGGGGAAAGGGCATTGTGATGTCACAATGGGGTAAACTGCATTGTGATGTCACAATGGGGGAAATGGCATTGTGATGTCACAATGGGGGAAATGGCATTGTGATGTCACAATAGGGAAAACGGCATTGTGATGTCACAATGGGGGAAATGGCATTGTGATGTCACAATGGGGGAAATGGCATTGTGATGTCACAATGGGGAAAGGGCATTGTGATGTCACAATGGAGGAAATGGCATTGTGATGTCACAATGGGGGAAAGGGCATTGTGATGTCACAATGGGGGAAACGGCATTGTGATGTCACAATGGGGGAAATGGCATTGTGATGTCACAATGGGGGAAGGGCATTGTGATGTCACAGTAGGGAAAACGGCATTGTGATGTCACAATGGGGGAAATGGCATTGTGATGTCACAATGGGGAAAACGGCATTGTAATGTCACAATGGGGGAAAGGGCATTGCGATGTCACAATGGGGAAAACTGCATTGTGATGTCACAATGGGGGAAACGGCATTGGGATGTCACAATGGGGGAAATGGCATTGTGATGTCACAATGTGGGAAATGGCATTGTGATGTCACAATGGGGGAAATGGCATTGTGATATCACAATGGGGGAAATGGCATTGTGATGTCACAAAGGGGGAAAGGGCATTGTGATGTCACAATGCGGATAACGGCATTGTGATGTCACAATTGGGGAAAGGGCATTGTGATGTCACAATGGGGAAAACTGCATTGTGATGTCACAATGGGGGAAATGCATTGTGATGTCACAATGTGGGAAATGGCATTGTGATGTCACAATAGGGAAAACAGCATTGTGATGTCACAATGGGGGAAAGGGCATTGTGATGTCACAATGTGGTTAACTGCATTGTGATGTCACAATGGGGGAAATGGCATTGCGATGTCACAATGGGGGAAATGGCATTGTGATGTCACAATGGGGAAAGGGCATTGTGATGTCACAATGGAGGAAATGGCATTGTGATGTCACAATAGGGAAACGGCATTGTGATGTCACAATGGGGGAAAGGGCATTGTGATGTCACAATGGGGTAAACTGCATTCTGATGTCACAATGGGGGAAACGGCATTGTGATGTCACAATGGGGGAAATGGCATTGTGATGTCACAATGGGGAAAGGGCATTGTGATGTCACAGTAGGGAAAACGGCATTGTGATGTCACAATGGGGGAAAGGGCATTGTGATGTCACCATGGGGTAAACTGCATTGTGATGTCACAATGGGGGAAAGGGCATTGTGATGTCACAATGGGGTAAACTGCATTGTGACGTCACAATGGGGGAAACGGCATTGTGATGTCACAATGGGGGAAACGGCATTGTGATGTCACAATGGGGGAAATGGCATTGTGATGTCACAATGGGGGAAATGGCATTGTGATGTCACACTGGGGGAAATGGCATTGTGATGTCACAATGGGGAAAAGGGCATTGTGATGTCACAATGGGGAAAACGGCATTGTGATGTCAACAATGGGGGAAATGGCATTGTGATGTCACAATGGGGGAAAGGGCATTGTGATGTCACAATGGGGGAAAGGGCATTGTGATGTCACAATGGGGGAAACGGCATTGTGATGTCCCAATGGGGAAAACGGCATTGTGATGTCACAATGGGGGAAAGGGCATTGTGATGTCACAATGGGGTAAACTGCATTGTGATGTCACAATGGGGGAAATGGCATTGTGATGTCACAATGGGGGAAATGGCATTGTGATGTCACACTGGGGGAAATGGCATTGTGATGTCACAATGGGGAAAAGGGCATTGTGATGTCACAATGGGAAAAAACGGCATTGTGATGTCACAATGGGGGAAAGGGCATTGTGATGTCACAATGGGGTAAACTGCATTGTGATGTCACAATGGGGGAAACGGCATTGTGATGTCACAATGGGGGAAAGGGCATTGTGATGTCACAATGGGGGAAAGGGCATTGTGATGTCACAATAGGGAAAACGGCATTGTGATGTCACAATGGGGGAAATGGCATTGTGATGTCACAATGGGGGAAAGGGCATTGTGATGTCACAATGGGGAAAATGGCAGTGTGATGTCACAATGGGGGAAAGGGCATTGCGATGTCACAATGGGGAAAACTGCATTGTGATGTCAGAATGGGGGAAAGGGCATTGTGATGTCACAATGCAGAAAACTGCATTGTGATGTCACAATGGGGGAAATGGCATTGTGATGTCACAATGGGGGAAATGGCATTGTGATATCACAATGGGGGAAATGGCATTGTGATGTCACAATGGGGGAAATGGCATTGTGATGTCACAATGGGTGAAATGGCATTGTGATGTCACAATGGGGGAAAGGGCATTGTGATGTCACAATGGGGAAAATGGCATTGTGATGTCACAATGGGGGAAAGGGCATTGCGATGTCACAATGGGGAAAACTGCATTGTGATGTCAGAATGGGGGAAAGGGCATTGTGATGTCACAATGCAGAAAACTGCATTGTGATGTCACAATGGGGGAAATGGCATTGTGATGTCACAATGGGGGAAATGGCATTGTGATATCACAATGGGGGAAATGGCATTGTGATGTCACAATGGGGGAAATGGCATTGTGATGTCACAATGGGTGAAATGGCATTGTGATGTCACAATGGGGGAAAGAGCATTGTGATGTCACAATAGGGAAAACGGCATTGTAATGTCACAATGGGGGAAATGGCATTGTGATGTCACAATGGGGGAAAGGGCATTGTGATGTCACAATGTGGAAAACGGCATTGTGATGTCACAATGGGGGAAAGGGCATTGCGATGTCACAATGGGGAAAACTGCATTGTGATGTCACAATGGGGGAAAGGGCATTGTGATGTCACAATGGGGAAAACGGCATTGTAATGTCACAATGGGGGAAATGGAATTGTGATGTCACAATGGGAAAAACAGCATTGTGATGTCACAATGGGGGAAACGGCATTGTGATATCACAATGGGGAAAGGGCATTGTGATGTCACAATGGAGGAAATGGCATTGTGATGTCACAATAGGGAAAACGGCATTGTGATGTCACAATGGGGGAAACGGCATTGTGATGTCACAATGGGGGAAACGGCATTGTGATGTCACAATGGGGAAAAGGGCATTGTGATGTCACAATGGGGGAAATGGCATTGTGATGTCACAATGGGGAAAGGGCATTGTGATGTCACAATGGGGGAAAGGGCATTGTGATGTCACAATGGGGTAAACTGTAATCTGATGTCACAATGGGGGAAACGGCATTGTGATGTCACAATGGGGGAAATGGCATTGTGATGTCACAATGGGGAAAGGGCATTGTGATGTCACAGTAGGGAAAACGGCATTGTGATGTCACAATGGGGGAAAGGGCATTGTGATGTCACAATGGGGTAAACTGCATTGTGATGTCACAATGGGGGAAACGGCATTGTGATGTCACAATGGGGGAAAGGGCATTGTGATGTCACAATGGGGTAAACTGCATTGTGATGTCACAATGGGGGAAACGGCATTGTGATGTCACAATGGGGGAAATGGCATTGTGATGTCACAATGGGGAAAAGGGCATTGTGATGTCACAATGGGGAAAACGGCATTGTGATGTCAACAATGGGGGAAATGGCATTGTGATGTCACAATGGGGAAAGGGCATTGTGATGTCACAATGGGGGAAAGGTCATTGTGATGTCACAATGGGGGAAACGGAATTGTGATGTCCCAATGGGGAAAACGGCATTGTGATGTCACAATGGGGGAAAGGGCATTGTGATGTCACAATTGGGTAAACTGCATTGTGATGTCACAATGGGGGAAATGGCATTGTGATGTCACACTGGGGGAAATGGCATTGTGATGTCACAATGGGTGAAATGGCATTGTGATGTCACAATGGGGTAAACTGCATTGTGTTGTCACAATGGGGCAACGGCATTGTGATGTCACAATGGGGGAAATGGCATTGTGATGTCACAATGGGGGAAAGGGCATTGTGATGTCACAATGGGGGAAAGCACATTGTGATGTCACAATGGGGAAAACTGCATTGTGATGTCACAATGGGGGAGAGGGCATTGTGATGTCACAATGCGGAAAACGGCATAGTGATGTCACAATGGGGGAAAGTGCATTGTGATGTCACAATGGGGGAAAGTGCATTGTGATGTCACAATGGGGGAAATGGCATTGTGATGTCACAATGGGGGAAATGGCATTGTGATGTCACAATGCGGAAAACGGCATTGTTTTGTCACAATGGGGGAAAGGGCATTGTGATGTCACAATGGGGAAAACTGCATTGTGACGTCACAATGGGGGAAAAGGCATTGTGATGTCACAATGTGAGAAATGGCATTGTGATGTCACAATGGGGAATGGGCATTGTGATGTCACAATGGGGAATGGGCATTGTAATGTCACAATGGAGGAAATTGCATATTGATGTCACAAAAGGGAAAACGGCATTGTGATGTCACAATGGGGGAAAGGGCATTGTGATGTCACAATGGGGTAAACTGCATTGTGATGTCACAATGGGGGAAATGGCATTGTGATGTCACAATGGGGGAAATGGCATTGTGATGTCACAATAGGGAAAACGGCATTGTGATGTCACAATGGGGGAAATGGCATTGTGATGTCACAATGGGGGAAATGGCATTGTGATGTCACAATGGGGGAAATGGCATTGTGATGTCACAATGGGGAAAGGGCATTGTGATGTCACAATGGAGGAAATGGCATTGTGATGTCACAATGGGGGAAAGGGCATTGTGATGTCACAATGGGGGAAACGGCATTGTGATGTCACAATGGGGGAAATGGCATTGTGATGTCACAATGGGGGAAGGGCATTGTGATGTCACAGTAGGGAAAACGGCATTGTGATGTCACAATGGGGGAAATGGCATTGTGATGTCACAATGGGGAAAACGGCATTGTGATGTCACAATGGGGGAAAGGGCATTGCGATGTCACAATGGGGAAAACTGCATTGTGATGTCACAATGGGGGAAACGGCATTGGGATGTCACAATGGGGGAAATGGCATTGTGATGTCACAATGTGGGAAATGGCATTGTGATGTCACAATGGGGGAAATGGCATTGTGATATCACAATGGGGGAAATGGCATTGTGATGTCACAAAGGGGGAAAGGGCATTGTGATGTCACAATGCGGATAACGGCATTGTGATGTCACAATGGGGGAAAGGGCATTGTGATGTCACAATGGGGAAAACTGCATTGTGATGTCACAATGGGGGAAATGCATTGTGATGTCACAATGTGGGAAATGGCATTGTGATGTCACAATAGGGAAAACAGCATTGTGATGTCACAATGGGGGAAAGGGCATTGTGATGTCACAATGTGGTTAACTGCATTGTGATGTCACAATGGGGGAAATGGCATTGCGATGTCACAATGGGGGAAATGGCATTGTGATGTCACAATGGGGAAAGGGCATTGTGATGTCACAATGGAGGAAATGGCATTGTGATGTCACAATAGGGAAACGGCATTGTGATGTCACAATGGGGGAAAGGGCATTGTGATGTCACAATGGGGTAAACTGCATTCTGATGTCACAATGGGGGAAACGGCATTGTGATGTCACAATGGGGGAAATGGCATTGTGATGTCACAATGGGGAAAGGGCATTGTGATGTCACAGTAGGGAAAACGGCATTGTGATGTCACAATGGGGGAAAGGGCATTGTGATGTCACCATGGGGTAAACTGCATTGTGATGTCACAATGGGGGAAATGGCATTGTGATGTCACACTGGGGGAAATGGCATTGTGATGTCACAATGGGTGAAATGGCATTGTGATGTCACAATGGGGTAAACTGCATTGTGTTGTCACAATGGGGCAACGGCATTGTGATGTCACAATGGGGGAAATGGCATTGTGATGTCACAATGGGGGGAAGGGCATTGTGATGTCACAATGGGGGAAAGCACATTGTGATGTCACAATGGGGAAAACTGCATTGTGATGTCACAATGGGGGAGAGGGCATTGTGATGTCACAATGCGGAAAACGGCATAGTGATGTCACAATGGGGGAAAGTGCATTGTGATGTCACAATGGGGGAAAGTGCATTGTGATGTCACAATGGGGGAAATGGCATTGTGATGTCACAATGGGGGAAATGGCATTGTGATGTCACAATGCGGAAAACGGCATTGTTTTGTCACAATGGGGGAAAGGGCATTGTGATGTCACAATGGGGAAAACTGCATTGTGACGTCACAATGGGGGAAAAGGCATTGTGATGTCACAATGTGAGAAATGGCATTGTGATGTCACAATGGGGAATGGGCATTGTGATGTCACAATGGGAAATGGGCATTGTAATGTCACAATGGAGGAAATTGCATATTGATGTCACAAAAGGGAAAACGGCATTGTGATGTCACAATGGGGGAAAGGGCATTGTGATGTCACAATGGGGTAAACTGCATTGTGATGTCACAATGGGGGAAATGGCATTGTGATGTCACAATGGGGGAAATGGCATTGTGATGTCACAATAGGGAAAACGGCATTGTGATGTCACAATGGGGGAAATGGCATTGTGATGTCACAATGGGGGAAATGGCATTGTGATGTCACAATGGGGAAAGGGCATTGTGATGTCACAATGGAGGAAATGGCATTGTGATGTCACAATGGGGGAAAGGGCATTGTGATGTCACAATGGGGGAAACGGCATTGTGATGTCACAATGGGGGAAATGGCATTGTGATGTCACAATGGGGGAAGGGCATTGTGATGTCACAGTAGGGAAAACGGCATTGTGATGTCACAATGGGGGAAATGGCATTGTGATGTCACAATGGGGAAAACGGCATTGTAATGTCACAATGGGGGAAAGGGCATTGCGATGTCACAATGGGGAAAACTGCATTGTGATGTCACAATGGGGGAAACGGCATTGGGATGTCACAATGGGGGAAATGGCATTGTGATGTCACAATGTGGGAAATGGCATTGTGATGTCACAATGGGGGAAATGGCATTGTGATATCACAATGGGGGAAATGGCATTGTGATGTCACAAAGGGGGAAAGGGCATTGTGATGTCACAATGCGGATAACGGCATTGTGATGTCACAATTGGGGAAAGGGCATTGTGATGTCACAATGGGGAAAACTGCATTGTGATGTCACAATGGGGGAAATGCATTGTGATGTCACAATGTGGGAAATGGCATTGTGATGTCACAATAGGGAAAACAGCATTGTGATGTCACAATGGGGGAAAGGGCATTGTGATGTCACAATGTGGTTAACTGCATTGTGATGTCACAATGGGGGAAATGGCATTGCGATGTCACAATGGGGGAAATGGCATTGTGATGTCACAATGGGGAAAGGGCATTGTGATGTCACAATGGAGGAAATGGCATTGTGATGTCACAATAGGGAAACGGCATTGTGATGTCACAATGGGGGAAAGGGCATTGTGATGTCACAATGGGGTAAACTGCATTCTGATGTCACAATGGGGGAAACGGCATTGTGATGTCACAATGGGGGAAATGGCATTGTGATGTCACAATGGGGAAAGGGCATTGTGATGTCACAGTAGGGAAAACGGCATTGTGATGTCACAATGGGGGAAAGGGCATTGTGATGTCACCATGGGGTAAACTGCATTGTGATGTCACAATGGGGGAAAGGGCATTGTGATGTCACAATGGGGTAAACTGCATTGTGACGTCACAATGGGGGAAACGGCATTGTGATGTCACAATGGGGGAAACGGCATTGTGATGTCACAATGGGGGAAATGGCATTGTGATGTCACAATGGGGGAAATGGCATTGTGATGTCACACTGGGGGAAATGGCATTGTGATGTCACAATGGGGAAAAGGGCATTGTGATGTCACAATGGGGAAAACGGCATTGTGATGTCAACAATGGGGGAAATGGCATTGTGATGTCACAATGGGGGAAAGGGCATTGTGATGTCACAATGGGGGAAAGGGCATTGTGATGTCACAATGGGGGAAACGGCATTGTGATGTCCCAATGGGGAAAACGGCATTGTGATGTCACAATGGGGGAAAGGGCATTGTGATGTCACAATGGGGTAAACTGCATTGTGATGTCACAATGGGGGAAATGGCATTGTGATGTCACAATGGGGGAAATGGCATTGTGATGTCACACTGGGGGAAATGGCATTGTGATGTCACAATGGGGAAAAGGGCATTGTGATGTCACAATGGGAAAAAACGGCATTGTGATGTCACAATGGGGGAAAGGGCATTGTGATGTCACAATGGGGTAAACTGCATTGTGATGTCACAATGGGGGAAACGGCATTGTGATGTCACAATGGGGGAAAGGGCATTGTGATGTCACAATGGGGGAAAGGGCATTGTGATGTCACAATAGGGAAAACGGCATTGTGATGTCACAATGGGGGAAATGGCATTGTGATGTCACAATGGGGGAAAGGGCATTGTGATGTCACAATGGGGAAAATGGCAGTGTGATGTCACAATGGGGGAAAGGGCATTGCGATGTCACAATGGGTGAAATGGCATTGTGATGTCACAATGGGGGAAAGAGCATTGTGATGTCACAATAGGGAAAACGGCATTGTAATGTCACAATGGGGGAAATGGCATTGTGATGTCACAATGGGGGAAAGGGCATTGTGATGTCACAATGTGGAAAACGGCATTGTGATGTCACAATGGGGGAAAGGGCATTGCGATGTCACAATGGGGAAAACTGCATTGTGATGTCACAATGGGGGAAAGGGCATTGTGATGTCACAATGGGGAAAACGGCATTGTAATGTCACAATGGGGGAAATGGAATTGTGATGTCACAATGGGAAAAACAGCATTGTGATGTCACAATGGGGGAAACGGCATTGTGATATCACAATGGGGAAAGGGCATTGTGATGTCACAATGGAGGAAATGGCATTGTGATGTCACAATAGGGAAAACGGCATTGTGATGTCACAATGGGGGAAAGGGCATTGTGATGTCACAATGGGGTAAACTGCATTGTGATGTCACAATGGGGGAAACGGCACTGTGATGTCACAATGGGGGAAATGGCATTGTGATGTCACAATGGGGGAAATGGCATTGTGATGTCACAATGGGGGAAATGGCATTGTGATGTCACAATGGGGGAAACGGCATTGTGATGTCACAATGGGGGAAATGGCATTGTGATGTCACAATGGGGGAAAGGGCATTGTGATGTCACAATGGGGTAAACTGCATTGTGATGTCACAATGGGGGAAAGGGCATTGTGATGTCACAATGCGGAAAACGGCATTGTGATGTCACAATGGGGGAAAGGGCATTGTGATGTCACAAAGGGGAAAACTGCATTGTGATGTCACAATGGGGGAAAAGGCATTGTGATGTCACAATGTGGGAAATGGCATTGTGATGTCACAATAGGGAAAACAGCATTGTGATGTCACAATGGGGGAAAGGGCATTGTGATGTCACAATGTGGTTAACTGCATTGTGATGTCACAATGGGGGAAATGGCATTGTGATGTCACAATGGGGGAAATGGCATTGTGATGTCACAATGGGGAAAGGGCATTGTGATGTCACAATGGAGGAAATGGCATTGTGATGTCACAATAGGGAAACGGCATTGTGATGTCACAATGGGGGAAAGGGCATTGTGATGTCACAATGGGGTAAACTGCATTCTGATGTCACAATGGGGGAAACGGCATTGTGATGTCACAATGGGGGAAATGGCATTGTGATGTCACAATGGGGAAAGGGCATTGTGATGTCACAGTAGCGAAAACGGCATTGTGATGTCACAATGGGGGAAATGGCATTGTGATGTCACAATGGGGGAAATGGCATTGTGATGTCACAATGGGGGAAATGGCATTGTGATGTCACAATGGGGGAAACGGCATTGTGATGTCACAATGGGGGAAATGGCATTGTGATGTCACAATGGGGGAAAGGGCATTGTGATGTCACAATGCGGATAACGGCATTGTGATGTCACAATGGGGAAAAGGGCATTGTGATGTCACAATGGGGAAAACTGCATTGTGATGTCACAATGGGGGAAAAGGCATTGTGATGTCACAATGTGGGAAATGGCATTGTGATGTCACAATAGGGAAAACAGCATTGTGATGTCACAATGGGGGAAAGGGCATTGTGATGTCACAATGTGGTTAACTGCATTGTGATGTCACAATGGGGGAAATGGCATTGTGATGTCACAATGGGGGAAATGGCATTGTGATGTCACAATGGGGAAAGGGCATTGTGATGTCACAATGGAGGAAATGGCATTGTGATGTCACAATAGGGAAACGGCATTGTGATGTCACAATGGGGGAAAGGGCATTGTGATGTCACAATGGGGTAAACTGCATTCTGATGTCACAATGGGGGAAACGGCATTGTGATGTCACAATGGGGGAAATGGCATTGTGATGTCACAATGGGGAAAGGGCATTGTGATGTCACAGTAGGGAAAACGGCATTGTGATGTCACAATGGGGGAAAGGGCATTGTGATGTCACAATGGGGGAAAGGGCATTGTGATGTCACAATGGGGGAAAGGGCATTGTGATGTCACAATAGGGAAAACGGCATTGTGATGTCACAATGGGGGAAATGGCATGGTGATGTCACAATGGGGGAAAGGGCATTGTGATGTCACAATGGGGAAAATGGCATTGTGATGTCACAATGGGGGAAAGGGCATTGCGGTGTCACAATGGGGAAAACTGCATTGTGATGTCAGAATGGGGGAAAGGGCATTGTGATGTCACAATGCAGAAAACGGCATTGTGATGTCACAATGGGGGAAATGGCATTGTGATGTCACAATGGGGGAAATGGCATTGTGATATCACAATGGGGGAAATGGCATTGTGATGTCACAATGGGGGAAATGGCATTGTGATGTCACAATGGGTGAAATGGCATTGTGATGTCACAATGGGGGAAAGAGCAATGTGATGTCACAATGGGGAAAAGGGCATTGTGATGTCACAATGGGGAAAACGGCATTGTGATGTCAACAATGGGGGAAATGGCATTGTGATGTCACAATGGGGGAAAGGGCATTGTGATGTCACAATGGGGGAAAGGGCATTGTGATGTCACAATGGGGGAAACGGCATTGTGATGTCCCAATGGGGAAAACGGCATTGTGATGTCACAATGGGGGAAAGGGCATTGTGATGTCACAATGGGGTAAACTGCATTGTGATGTCACAATGGGGGAAATGGCATTGTGATGTCACAATGGGGGAAATGGCATTGTGATGTCACACTGGGGGAAATGGCATTGTGATGTCACAATGGGGAAAAGGGCATTGTGATGTCACAATGGGAAAAAACGGCATTGTGATGTCACAATGGGGGAAAGGGCATTGTGATGTCACAATGGGGTAAACTGCATTGTGATGTCACAATGGGGGAAACGGCATTGTGATGTCACAATGGGGGAAAGGGCATTGTGATGTCACAATGGGGGAAAGGGCATTGTGATGTCACAATAGGGAAAACGGCATTGTGATGTCACAATGGGGGAAATGGCATTGTGATGTCACAATGGGGGAAAGGGCATTGTGATGTCACAATGGGGACAATGGCAGTGTGATGTCACAATGGGGGAAAGGGCATTGCGATGTCACAATGGGGAAAACTGCATTGTGATGTCAGAATGGGGGAAAGGGCATTGTGATGTCACAATGCAGAAAACTGCATTGTGATGTCACAATGGGGGAAATGGCATTGTGATGTCACAATGGGGGAAATGGCATTGTGATATCACAATGGGGGAAATGGCATTGTGATGTCACAATGGGGGAAATGGCATTGTGATGTCACAATGGGTGAAATGGCATTGTGATGTCACAATGGGGGAAAGGGCATTGTGATGTCACAATGGGGAAAATGGCATTGTGATGTCACAATGGGGGAAAGGGCATTGCGATGTCACAATGGGGAAAACTGCATTGTGATGTCAGAATGGGGGAAAGGGCATTGTGATGTCACAATGCAGAAAACTGCATTGTGATGTCACAATGGGGGAAAAGGCATTGTGATGTCACAATGGGGGAAATGGCATTGTGATATCACAATGGGGGAAATGGCATTGTGATGTCACAATGGGGGAAATGGCATTGTGATGTCACAATGGGTGAAATGGCATTGTGATGTCACAATGGGGGAAAGAGCATTGTGATGTCACAATAGGGAAAACGGCATTGTAATGTCACAATGGGGGAAATGGCATTGTGATGTCACAATGGGGGAAAGGGCATTGTGATGTCACAATGTGGAAAACGGCATTGTGATGTCACAATGGGGGAAAGGGCATTGCGATGTCACAATGGGGAAAACTGCATTGTGATGTCACAATGGGGGAAAGGGCATTGTGATGTCACAATGGGGAAAACGGCATTGTAATGTCACAATGGGGGAAATGGAATTGTGATGTCACAATGGGAAAAACAGCATTGTGATGTCACAATGGGGGAAACGGCATTGTGATATCACAATGGGGAAAGGGCATTGTGATGTCACAATGGAGGAAATGGCATTGTGATGTCACAATAGGGAAAACGGCATTGTGATGTCACAATGGGGGAAAGGGCATTGTGATGTCACAATGGGGTAAACTGCATTGTGATGTCACAATGGGGGAAACGGCACTGTGATGTCACAATGGGGGAAATGGCATTGTGATGTCACAATGGGGGAAATGGCATTGTGATGTCACAATGGGGGAAATGGCATTGTGATGTCACAATGGGGGAAACGGCATTGTGATGTCACAATGGGGGAAATGGCATTGTGATGTCACAATGGGGGAAAGGGCATTGTGATGTCACAATGGGGTAAACTGCATTGTGATGTCACAATGGGGGAAAGGGCATTGTGATGTCACAATGCGGAAAACGGCATTGTGATGTCACAATGGGGGAAAGGGCATTGTGATGTCACAAAGGGGAAAACTGCATTGTGATGTTACAATGGGGGAAAAGGCATTGTGATGTCACAATGTGGGAAATGGCATTGTGATGTCACAATAGGGAAAACAGCATTGTGATGTCACAATGGGGGAAAGGGCATTGTGATGTCACAATGTGGTTAACTGCATTGTGATGTCACAATGGGGGAAATGGCATTGTGATGTCACAATGGGGGAAATGGCATTGTGATGTCACAATGGGGAAAGGGCATTGTGATGTCACAATGGAGGAAATGGCATTGTGATGTCACAATAGGGAAACGGCATTGTGATGTCACAATGGGGGAAAGGGCATTGTGATGTCACAATGGGGTAAACTGCATTCTGATGTCACAATGGGGGAAACGGCATTGTGATGTCACAATGGGGGAAATGGCATTGTGATGTCACAATGGGGAAAGGGCATTGTGATGTCACAGTAGCGAAAACGGCATTGTGATGTCACAATGGGGGAAATGGCATTGTGATGTCACAATGGGGGAAATGGCATTGTGATGTCACAATGGGGGAAATGGCATTGTGATGTCACAATGGGGGAAACGGCATTGTGATGTCACAATGGGGGAAACGGCATTGTGATGTCACAATGGGGGAAAGGGCATTGTGATGTCACAATGGGGTAAACTGCATTGTGATGTCACAATGGGGGGAAAGGGCATTGTGATGTCACAATGCGGATAACGGCATTGTGATGTCACAATGGGGAAAAGGGCATTGTGATGTCACAATGGGGAAAACTGCATTGTGATGTCACAATGGGGGAAAAGGCATTGTGATGTCACAATGTGGGAAATGGCATTGTGATGTCACAATAGGGAAAACAGCATTGTGATGTCACAATGGGGAAAGGGCATTGTGATGTCACAATGTGGTTAACTGCATTGTGATGTCACAATGGGGGAAATGGCATTGTGATGTCACAATGGGGGAAATGGCATTGTGATGTCACAATGGGGAAAGGGCATTGTGATGTCACAATGGAGGAAATGGCATTGTGATGTCACAATAGGGAAACGGCATTGTGATGTCACAATGGGGGAAAGGGCATTGTGATGTCACAATGGGGTAAACTGCATTCTGATGTCACAATGGGGGAAACGGCATTGTGATGTCACAATGGGGGAAATGGCATTGTGATGTCACAATGGGGGAAAGGGCATTGTGATGTCACAGTAGGAAAACGGCATTGTGATGTCACAATGGGGGAAAGGGCATTGTGATGTCACAATGGGGTAAACTGCATTGTGATGTCACAATGGGGGAAACGGCATTGTGATGTCACAATGGGGGAAAGGGCATTGTGATGTCACAATGGGGGAAAGGGCATTGTGATGTCACAATAGGGAAAACGGCATTGTGATGTCACAATGGGGGAAATGGCATGGTGATGTCACAATGGGGGAAAGGGCATTGTGATGTCACAATGGGGAAAATGGCATTGTGATGTCACAATGGGGGAAAGGGCATTGCGGTGTCACAATGGGGAAAACTGCATTGTGATGTCAGAATGGGGGAAAGGGCATTGTGATGTCACAATGCAGAAAACGGCATTGTGATGTCACAATGGGGGAAATGGCATTGTGATGTCACAATGGGGGAAATGGCATTGTGATATCACAATGGGGGAAATGGCATTGTGATGTCACAATGGGGGAAATGGCATTGTGATGTCACAATGGGTGAAATGGCATTGTGATGTCACAATGGGGGAAAGAGCATTGTGATGTCACAATAGGGAAAACGGCATTGTAATGTCACAATGGGGGAAATGGCATTGTGATGTCACAATGGGGGAAAGGGCATTGTGATGTCACAATGTGGAAAACGGCATTGTGATGTCACAATGGGGGAAAGGGCATTGCGATGTCACAATGCGGAAAACTGCATTGTGATGTCACAATGGGGGAAAGGGCATTGTGATGTCACAATGGGGAAAACAGCATTGTAATGTCACAATGGGGTAAATGGAATTGTGATGTCACAATGGGAAAAACAGCATTGTGATGTCACAATGGGGGAAACGGCATTGTGATATCACAATGGGGAAAGGGCATTGTGATGTCACAATGGAGGAAATGGCATTGTGATGTCACAATAGGGAAAACGGCATTGTGATGTCACAATGGGGGAAAGGGCATTGTGATGTCACAATAGGGTAAACTGCATTGTGATGTCACAATGGGGGAAACGACATTGTGATGTCACAATGGGGGAAATGGCATTGTGATGTCACAATGGGGGAAATGGCATTGTGATGTCACAATGGGGGAAACGGCATTGTGATGTCACAATGGGGGAAACGGCATTGTGATGTCACAATGGGGGGAATGGCATTGTGATGTCACAATGGGGGAAAGGGCATTGTGATGTCACAATGGGGTAAACTGCATTGTGATGTCACAATGGGGGAAAGGGCATTGTGATGTCACAATGCGGAAAACGGCATTGTGATGTCACAATGGGGGAAAGGGCATTGTTATGTCACAATGGGGAAAACTGCATTGTGATGTCACAATGGGGGAAAAGTCATTGTGATGTCACAATGTGGGAAATGGCATTGTAATGTCACAATAGGGAAAACAGCATTGTGATGTCACAATGGGGGAAAGGGCATTGTGATGTCACAATGTGATTAACTGCATTGTGATGTCACAATGGGGGAAATGGCATTGTGATGTCACAATGGGGGAAATGGCATTGTGATGTCACAATGGGGAAAGGGCATTGTGATGTCACAATAGGGAAACGGCATTGTGATGTCACAATGGGGTAAACTGCATTCTGGTGTCACAATGGGGGAAACGGCATTGTGATGTCACAATGGGGGAAATGGCATTGTGATGTCACAATGGGGAAAGGGCATTGTGATGTCACAGTAGGGAAAACGGCATTGTGATGTCACAATGGGGGAAAGGGCATTGTGATGTCACAATGGGGTAAACTGCATTGTGATGTCACAATGGGGGAAACGGCATTGTGATGTCACAATGGGGGAAACGGCATTGTGATGTCACAATGGGGGAAATGGCATTGTGATGTCACAATGGGGGAAATGGCATTGTGATGTCACACTGGGGGAAATGGCATTGTGATGTCACAATGGGGAAAAGGGCATTGTGATGTCACAATGGGGAAAACGGCATTGTGATGTCAACAATGGGGGAAATGGCATTGTGATGTCACAAGGGGGAAAGGGCATTGTGATGTCACAATGGGGGAAAGGACATTGTGATGTCACAATGGGGGAAACGGCATTGTGATGTCCCAATGGGGAAAACGGCATTGTGATGTCACAATGGGGGAAAGGGCATTGTGATGTCACAATGGGGTAAACTGCATTGTGATGTCACAATGGGGGAAATGGCATTGTGATGTCACAATGGGGGAAATGGCATTGTGATGTCACACTGGGGGAAATGGCATTGTGATGTCACAATGGGGAAAAGGGCATTGTGATGTCACAATGGGAAAAAACAGCATTGTGATGTCACAATGGGGGAAAGGGCATTGTGATGTCACAATGGGGTAAACTGCATTGTGATGTCACAATGGGGGAAAGGGCATTGGGATGTCACAATGGGGGAAAGGGCATTGTGATGTCACAATAGGGAAAACGGCATTGTGATGTCACAATGGGGGAAATGGCATGGTGATGTCACAATGGGGGAAAGGGCATTGTGATGTCACAATGGGGAAAATGGCATTGTGATGTCACAATGGGGGAAAGGGCATTGCGATGTCACAATGGGGAAAACTGCATTGTGATGTCAGAATGGGGGAAAGGGCATTGTGATGTCACAATGCAGAAAACGGCATTGTGATGTCACAATGGGGGAAATGGCATTGTGATGTCACAATGGGGGAAATGGCATTGTGATATCACGATGGGGGAAATGGCATTGTGATGTCACAATGGGGGAAAGGGCATTGTGATGTCACAATGGGGTAAACTGCATTGTGATGTCACAATGGGGGAAACAACATTGTGATGTCACAATGGGGGAAATGGCATTGTGATGTCACAATGGGGGAAATGGCATTGTGATGTCACAATGGGGGAAACGGCATTGTGATGTCACAATGGGGGAAACGGCATTGTGATGTCACAATGGGGGAAAGGGCATTGTGATGTCACAATGGGGTAAACTGCATTGTGATGTCACAATGGGGGAAAGGGCATTGTGATGTCACAATGCTGAAAACTGCATTGTGATGTCACAATGGGGGAAAGGGCATTGTTATGTCACAATGGGGAAAACTGCATTGTGATGTCACAATGGGGGAAAAGTCATTGTGATGTCACAATGTGGGAAATGGCATTGTGATGTCACAATAGGGAAAACAGCATTGTGATGTCACAATGGGGGAAAGGGCATTGTGATGTCACAATGTGGTTAACTGCATTGTGATGTCACAATGGGGGAAATGGCATTGTGATGTCACAATGGGGGAAATGGCATTGTGATGTCACAATGGGGAAAGGGCATTGTGATGTCACAATAGGGAAACGGCATTGAGATGTCATAATGGGGGAAAGGGCATTGTGATGTCACAATGGGGTAAACTGCATTCTGGTGTCACAATGGGGGAAACGGCATTGTGATGTCACAATGGGGGAAATGGCATTGTGATGTCACAATGGGGAAAGGGCATTGTGATGTCACAGTAGGGAAAACGGCATTGTGATGTCACAATGGGGTAAAGGGCATTGTGATGTCACAATGGGGGAAATGGCATTGTGATGTCACAATGGGGGAAATGGCATTGTGATGTCACAATGGGGGAAATGGCATTGTGATGTCACACTGGGGGAAATGGCATTGTGATGTCACAATGGGGAAAAGGGCATTGCGATGTCACAATGGGGAAAACGGCATTGTGATGTCAACAATGGGGGAAATGGCATTGTGATGTCACAATGGGGGAAAGGGCATTGTGATGTCACAATGGGGGAAAGGACATTGTGATGTCACAATGGGGGAAACGGCATTGTGATGTCCCAATGGGGAAAACGGCATTGTGATGTCACAATGGGGGAAAGGGCATTGTGATGTCACAATGGGGTAAACTGCATTGTGATGTCACAATGGGGGAAATGGCATTGTGATGTCACAATGGGGGAAATGGCATTGTGATGTCACACTGGGGGAAATGGCATTGTGATGTCACAATGGGGAAAAGGGCATTGTGATGTCACAATGGGAAAAAACGGCATTGTGATGTCACAATGGGGGAAAGGGCATTGTGATGTCACAATGGGGTAAACTGCATTGTGATGTCACAATGGGGGAAACGGCATTGTGATGTCACAATGGGGGAAACGGCATTGTGATGTCACAATGCGGAAAACTGCATTGTGATGTCACAATGGGGGAAATGGCATTGTGATGTCACAATGGGGGAAATGGCATTGTGATGTCACAATGGGGAAAGGGCATTGTGATGTCACAATAGGGAAATGGCATTGTGATGTCACAATGGGGGAAAGGGCATTGTGATGTCACAATGGGGTAAACTGCATTCTGGTGTCACAATGGGGGAAACGACATTGTGATGTCACAATGGGGGAAACGGCATTGTGATGTCACAATGGGGGAAATGGCATTGTGATGTCACAATGGGGGAAAGGGCATTGTGATGTCACAATGGGGTAAACTGCATTGTGATGTCACAATGGGGGAAAGGGCATTGTGATGTCACAATGCGGATAACGGCATTGTGATGTCACAATGGGGGAAAGGGCATTGTGATGTCACAAAGGGGAAAACTGCATTGTGATGTCACAATGGGGGAAAAGGCATTGTGATGTCACAATGTGGGAAATGGCATTGTGATGTCACAATAGGGAAAACAGCATTGTGATGTCACAATGGGGGAAAGGGCATTGTGATGTCACAATGTGGTTAACTGCATTGTGATGTCACAATGGGGGAAATGGCATTGTGTTGTCACAATGGGGGAAATGGCATTGTGATGTCACAATGGGGAAAGGGCATTGTGATGTCACAATGGAGGAAATGGCATTGTGATGTCACAATAGGGAAACGGCATTGTGATGTCACAATGGGGGAAAGGGCATTGTGATGTCACAATGGGGTAAAATGCATTCTGATGTCACAATGGGGGAAACGGCATTGTGATGTCACAATGGGGGAAAGGGCATTGTGATGTCACAATGGGGGAAAGGGCATTGTGATGTCACAATAGGGAAAACGGCATTGTGATGTCACAATGGGGGAAATGGCATGGTGATGTCACAATGGGGGAAAGGGCATTGTGATGTCACAATGGGGAAAATGGCATTGTGATGTCACAATGGGGGAAAGGGCATTGCGTTGTCACAATGGGGAAAACTGCATTGTGATGTCAGAATGGGGGAAAGGGCATTGTGATGTCACAATGCAGAAAACGGCATTGTGATGTCACAATGGGGGAAATGGCATTGTGATGTCACAATGGGGGAAATGGCATTGTGATATCACAATGGGGGAAATGGCATTGTGATGTCACAATGGGGGAAATGGCATTGTGATGTCACAATGGGTGAAATGGCATTGTGATGTCACAATGGGGGAAAGAGCATTGTGATGTCACAATAGGGAAAACTGCATTGTAATGTCACAATGGGGGAAATGGCATTGTGATGTCACAATGGGGGAAAGGGCATTGTGATGTCACAATGTGGAAAACGGCATTGTGATGTCACAATGGGGGAAAGGGCATTGCGATGTCACAATGCGGAAAACTGCATTGTGATGTCACAATGGGGGAAAGGGCATTGTGATGTCACAATGGGGAAAACGGCATTGTAATGTCACAATGGGGGAAATGGAATTGTGATGTCACAATGGGAAAAACAGCATTGTGATGTCACAATGGGGGAAACGGCATTGTGATATCACAATGGGGAAAGGGCATTGTGATGTCACAATGGAGGAAATGGCATTGTGATGTCACAATAGGGAAAACGGCATTGTGATGTCACAATGGGGGAAAGGGCATTGTGATGTCACAATAGGGTAAACTGCATTGTGATGTCACAATGGGGGAAACGACATTGTGATGTCACAATGGGGGAAATGGCATTGTGATGTCACAATGGGGGAAATGGCATTGTGATGTCACAATGGGGGGAAACGGCATTGTGATGTCACAATGGGGGAAACGGCATTGTGATGTCACAATGGGGGGAATGGCATTGTGATGTCACAATGGGGGAAAGGGCATTGTGATGTCACAATGGGGTAAACTGCATTGTGATGTCACAATGGGGGAAAGGGCATTGTGATGTCACAATGCGGAAAACGGCATTGTGATGTCACAATGGGGGAAAGGGCATTGTTATGTCACAATGGGGAAAACTGCATTGTGATGTCACAATGGGGGAAAAGTCATTGTGATGTCACAATGTAGGAAATGGCATTGTGATGTCACAATAGGGAAAACAGCATTGTGATGTCACAATGGGGGAAAGGGCATTGTGATGTCACAATGTGGTTAACTGCATTGTGATGTCACAATGGGGGAAATGGCATTGTGATGTCACAATGGGGGAAATGGCATTGTGATGTCACAATGGGGAAAGGGCATTGTGATGTCACAATAGGGAAACGGCATTGTGATGTCACAATGGGGGAAAGGGCATTGTGATGTCACAATGGGGTAAACTGCATTCTGGTGTCACAATGGGGGAAACGGCATTGTGATGTCACAATGGGGGAAATGGCATTGTGATGTCACAATGGGGAAAGGGCATTGTGATGTCACAGTAGGGAAAACGGCATTGTGATGTCACAATGGGGGAAAGGGCATTGTGATGTCACAATGGGGTAAACTGCATTGTGATGTCACAATGGGGGAAACGGCATTGTGATGTCACAATGGGGGAAACGGCATTGTGATGTCACAATGGGGGAAATGGCATTGTGATGTCACAATGGGGGAAATGGCATTGTGATGTCACACCGGGGGAAATGGCATTGTGATGTCACAATGGGGAAAAGGGCATTGTGATGTCACAATGGGGAAAACGGCATTGTGATGTCAACAATGGGGGAAATGGCATTGTGATGTCACAAGGGGGAAAGGGCATTGTGATGTCACAATGGGGGAAAGGACATTGTGATGTCACAATGGGGAAAGGGCATTGTGATGTCACAGTAGGGAAAACGGCATTGTGATGTCACAATGGGGAAAAGGGCATTGTGATGTCACAATGGGGTAAACTGCATTGTGATGTCACAATGGGGGAAACGGCATTGTGATGTCACAATGGGGGAAACGGCATTGTGATGTCACAATGGGGGAAATGGCATTGTGATGTCACAATGGGGGAAATGGCATTGTGATGTCACACCGGGGGAAATGGCATTGTGATGTCACAATGGGGAAAAGGGCATTGTGATGTCACAATGGGGAAAACGGCATTGTGATGTCAACAATGGGGGAAATGGCATTGTGATGTCACAAGGGGGAAAGGGCATTGTGATGTCACAATGGGGGAAAGGACATTGTGATGTCCCAATGGGGAAAACGGCATTGTGATGTCACAATGGGGGAAAGGGCATTGTGATGTCACAATGGGGTAAACTGCATTGTGATGTCACAATGGGGGAAATGGCATTGTGATGTCACAATGGGGGAAATGGCATTGTGATGTCACACTGGGGGAAATGGCATTGTGATGTCACAATGGGGAAAGGGCATTGTGATGTCACAGTAGGGAAAACGGCATTGTGATGTCACAATGGGGGAAAGGGCATTGTGATGTCACAATGGGGTAAACTGCATTGTGATGTCACAATGGGGCAAACGGCATTGTGATGTCACAATGGGGGAAACGGCATTGTGATGTCACAATGGGGGAAATGGCATTGTGATGTCACAATGGGGGAAATGGCATTGTGATGTCACACCGGGGGAAATGGCATTGTGATGTCACAATGGGGAAAAGGGCATTGTGATGTCACAATGGGGAAAACGGCATTGTGATGTCAACAATGGGGGAAATGGCATTGTGATGTCACAAGGGGGAAAGGGCATTGTGATGTCACAATGGGGGAAAGGACATTGTGATGTCACAATGGGGAAAGGGCATTGTGATGTCACAGTAGGGAAAACGGCATTGTGATGTCACAATGGGGGAAAGGGCATTGTGATGTCACAATGGGGTAAACTGCATTGTGATGTCACAATGGGGGAAACGGCATTGTGATGTCACAATGGGGGAAACGGCATTGTGATGTCACAATGGGGGAAATGGCATTGTGATGTCACAATGGGGGAAATGGCATTGTGATGTCACACCGGGGGAAATGGCATTGTGATGTCACAATGGGGAAAAGGGCATTGTGATGTCACAATGGGGGAAAACGGCATTGTGATGTCAACAATGGGGGAAATGGCATTGTGATGTCACAAGGGGGAAAGGGCATTGTGATGTCACAATGGGGGAAAGGACATTGTGATGTCCCAATGGGGAAAACGGCATTGTGATGTCACAATGGGGGAAAGGGCATTGTGATGTCACAATGGGGTAAACTGCATTGTGATGTCACAATGGGGGAAATGGCATTGTGATGTCACAATGGGGGAAATGGCATTGTGATGTCACACTGGGGGAAATGGCATTGTGATGTCACAATGGGGAAAAGGGCATTGTGATGTCACAATGGGAAAAAACGGCATTGTGATGTCACAATGGGGAAAATGGCATTGTGATGTCACAATGGGGGAAAGGGCATTGCGATGTCACAATGGGGAAAACTGCATTGTGATGTCAGAATGGGGGAAAGGGCATTGTGATGTCACAATGCAGAAAACGGCATTGTGATGTCACAATGGGGGAAATGGCATTGTGATGTCACAATGGGGGAAATGGCATTGTGATATCACAATGGGGGAAATGGCATTGTGATGTCACAATGGGGGAAATGGCATTGTGATGTCACAATGGGTGAAATGGCATTGTGATGTCACAATGGGGGAAAGAGCATTGTGATGTCACAATAGGGAAAACGGCATTGTAATGTCACAATGGGGGAAATGGCATTGTGATGTCACAATGGGGAAAGGGCATTGTGATGTCACAATGTGGAAAACGGCATTGTGATGTCACAATGGGGGAAAGGGCATTGCGATGTCACAATGCGGAAAACTGCATTGTGATGTCACAATGGGGGAAAGGGCATTGTGATGTCACAATGGGGAAAACGGCATTGTAATGTCACAATGGGGGAAATGGAATTGTGATGTCACAATGAGAAAAACAGCATTGTGATGTCACAATGGGGGAAACGGCATTGTGATATCACAATGGGGAAAGGGCATTGTGATGTCACAATGGAGGAAATGGCATTGTGATGTCACAATAGGGAAAACGGCATTGTGATGTCACAATGGGGGAAAGGGCATTGTGATGTCACAATGGGGTAAACTGCATTGTGATGTCACAATGGGGGAAACAACATTGTGATGTCACAATGGGGGAAATGGCATTGTGATGTCACAATGGGGGAAATGGCATTGTGATGTCACAATGGGGGAAACGGCATTGTGATGTCACAATGGGGGAAACGGCATTGTGATGTCACAATGGGGGAAATGGCATTGTGATGTCACAATGGGGGAAAGGGCATTGTGATGTCACAATGGGGTAAACTGCATTGTGATGTCACAATGGGGGAAAGGGCATTGTGATGTCACAATGCGGAAAACTGCATTGTGATGTCACAATGGGGGAAAGGGCATTGTTATGTCACAATGGGGAAAACTGCATTGTGATGTCACAATGGGGGAAAAGTCATTGTGATGTCACAATGTGGGAAATGGCATTGTGATGTCACAATAGGGAAAACAGCATTGTGATGTCACAATGGGGGAATGGGCATTGTGATGTCACAATGTGGTTAACTGCATTGTGATGTCACAATGGGGGAAATGGCATTGTGATGTCACAATGGGGGAAATGGCATTGTGATGTCACAATGGGGAAAGGGCATTGTGATGTCACAATAGGGAAACGGCATTGTGATGTCACAATGGGGGAAAGGGCATTGTGATGTCACAATGGGGTAAACTGCATTCTGGTGTCACAATGGGGGAAACGGCATTGTGATGTCACAATGGGGGAAATGGCATTGTGATGTCACAATGGTGAAAGGGCATTGTGATGTCACAGTAGGGAAAACGGCATTGTGATGTCACAATGGGGTAAAGGGCATTGTGATGTCACAATGGGGGAAATGGCATTGTGATGTCACAATGGGGGAAATGGCATTGTGATGTCACACTGGGGGAAATGGCATTGTGATGTCACAATGGGGAAAAGGGCATTGTGATGTCACAATGGGGAAAACGGCATTGTGATGTCAACAATGGGGGAAATGGCATTGTGATGTCACAATGGGGGAAAGGGCATTGTGATGTCACAATGGGGGAAAGGACATTGTGATGTCACAATGGGGGAAACGGCATTGTGATGTCCCAATGGGGAAAACGGCATTGTGATGTCACAATGGGGGAAAGGGCATTGTGATGTCACAATGAGGTAAACTGCATTGTGATGTCACAATGGGGGAAATGGCATTGTGATGTCACAATGGGGGAAACGGCATTGTGATGTCACATTGGGGGGAATGGCATTGTGATGTCACAATGGGGGAAAGGGCATTGTGATGTCACAATGGGGTAAACTGCATTGTGATGTCACAATGGGGGAAAGGGCATTGTGATGTCACAATGCGGAAAACGGCATTGTGATGTCACAATGGGGGAAAGGGCATTGTTATGTCACAATGGGGAAAACTGCATTGTGATGTCACAATGGGGGAAAAGTCATTGTGATGTCACAATGTGGGAAATGGCATTGTGATGTCACAATAGGGAAAACAGCATTGTGATGTCACAATGGGGGAAAGGGCATTGTGATGTCACAATGTGGTTAACTGCATTGTGATGTCACAATGGGGGAAATGGCATTGTGATGTCACAATGGGGGAAATGGCATTGTGATGTCACAATGGGGAAAGGGCATTGTGATGTCACAATAGGGAAACGGCATTGTGATGTCACAATGGGGGAAAGGGCATTGTGATGTCACAATGGGGTAAACTGCATTCTGGTGTCACAATGGGGGAAACGGCATTGTGATGTCACAATGGGGGAAATGGCATTGTGATGTCACAATGGGGAAAGGGCATTGTGATGTCACAGTAGGGAAAACGGCATTGTGATGTCACAATGGGGGAAAGGGCATTGTGATGTCACAATGGCGTAAACTGCATTGTGATGTCACAATGGGGGAAACGGCATTGTGATGTCACAATGGGGGAAACGGCATTGTGATGTCACAATGGGGGAAATGGCATTGTGATGTCACAATGGGGGAAATGGCATTGTGATGTCACACCGGGGGAAATGGCATTGTGATGTCACAATGGGGAAAAGGGCATTGTGATGTCACAATGGGGAAAACGGCATTGTGATGTCAACAATGGGGGAAATGGCATTGTGATGTCACAAGGGGGAAAGGGCATTGTGATGTCACAATGGGGGAAAGGACATTGTGATGTCACAATGGGGAAAGGGCATTGTGATGTCACAGTAGGGAAAACGGCATTGTGATGTCACAATGGGGGAAAGGGCATTGTGATGTCACAATGGGGTAAACTGCATTGTGATGTCACAATGGGGGAAACGGCATTGTGATGTCACAATGGGGGAAACGGCATTGTGATGTCACAATGGGGGAAATGGCATTGTGATGTCACAATGGGGGAAATGGCATTGTGATGTCACACCGGGGGAAATGGCATTGTGATGTCACAATGGGGAAAAGGGCATTGTGATGTCACAATGGGGAAAACGGCATTGTGATGTCAACAATGGGGGAAATGGCATTGTGATGTCACAAGGGGGAAAGGGCATTGTGATGTCACAATGGGGGAAAGGACATTGTGATGTCCCAATGGGGAAAACGGCATTGTGATGTCACAATGGGGGAAAGGGCATTGTGATGTCACAATGGGGTAAACTGCATTGTGATGTCACAATGGGGGAAATGGCATTGTGATATCACAATGGGGGAAATGGCATTGTGATGTCACACTGGGGGAAATGGCATTGTGATGTCACAATGGGGAAAGGGCATTGTGATGTCACAGTAGGGAAAACGGCATTGTGATGTCACAATGGGGGAAAGGGCATTGTGATGTCACAATGGGGTAAACTGCATTGTGATGTCACAATGGGGGAAACGGCATTGTGATGTCACAATGGGGGAAACGGCATTGTGATGTCACAATGGGGGAAATGGCATTGTGATGTCACAATGGGGGAAATGGCATTGTGATGTCACACCGGGGGAAATGGCATTGTGATGTCACAATGGGGAAAAGGGCATTGTGATGTCACAATGGGGAAAACGGCATTGTGATGTCAACAATGGGGGAAATGGCATTGTGATGTCACAAGGGGGAAAGGGCATTGTGATGTCACAATGGGGGAAAGGACATTGTGATGTCACAATGGGGAAAGGGCATTGTGATGTCACAGTAGGGAAAACGGCATTGTGATGTCACAATGGGGGAAAGGGCATTGTGATGTCACAATGGGGTAAACTGCATTGTGATGTCACAATGGGGGAAACGGCATTGTGATGTCACAATGGGGGAAACGGCATTGTGATGTCACAATGGGGGAAATGGCATTGTGATGTCACAATGGGGGAAATGGCATTGTGATGTCACACCGGGGGAAATGGCATTGTGATGTCACAATGGGGAAAAGGGCATTGTGATGTCACAATGGGGAAAACGGCATTGTGATGTCAACAATGGGGGAAATGGCATTGTGATGTCACAAGGGGGAAAGGGCATTGTGATGTCACAATGGGGGAAAGGACATTGTGATGTCCCAATGGGGAAAACGGCATTGTGATGTCACAATGGGGGAAAGGGCATTGTGATGTCACAATGGGGTAAACTGCATTGTGATGTCACAATGGGGGAAATGGCATTGTGATGTCACAATGGGGGAAATGGCATTGTGATGTCACACTGGGGGAAATGGCATTGTGATGTCACAATGGGGGAAATGGCATTGTGATGTCACACTGGGGGAAATGGCATTGTGATGTCACAATGGGGAAAAGGGCATTGTGATGTCACAATGGGAAAAAACGGCATTGTGATGTCACAATGGGGAAAATGGCATTGTGATGTCACAATGGAGGAAAGGGCATTGTGATGTCACAATGTGGAAAACGGCATTGTGATGTCACAATGGGGGAAAGGGCATTGCGATGTCACAATGCGGAAAACTGCATTGTGATGTCACAATGGGGGAAAGGGCATTGTGATGTCACAATGGGGAAAACGGCATTGTAATGTCACAATGGGGGAAATGGAATTGTGATGTCACAATGGGAAAAACAGCATTGTGATGTCACAATGGGGGAAACGGCATTGTGATATCACAATGGGGAAAGGGCATTGTGATGTCACAATGGAGGAAATGGCATTGTGATGTCACAATAGGGAAAACGGCATTGTGATGTCACAATGGGGGAAAGGGCATTGTGATGTCACAATAGGGTAAACTGCATTGTGATGTCACAATGGGGGAAACGACATTGTGATGTCACAATGGGGGAAATGGCATTGTGATGTCACAATGGGGGAAATGGCATTGTGATGTCACAATGGGGGAAACGGCATTGTGATGTCACAATGGGGGAAACGGCATTGTGATGTCACAATGGGGGGAATGGCATTGTGATGTCACAATGGGGGAAAGGGCATTGTGATGTCACAATGGGGTAAACTGCATTGTGATGTCACAATGGGGGAAAGGGCATTGTGATGTCACAATGCGGAAAACGGCATTGTGATGTCACAATGGGGGAAAGGGCATTGTTATGTCACAATGGGGAAAACTGCATTGTGATGTCACAATGGGGGAAAAGTCATTGTGATGTCACAATGTAGGAAATGGCATTGTGATGTCACAATAGGGAAAACAGCATTGTGATGTCACAATGGGGGAAAGGGCATTGTGATGTCACAATGTGGTTAACTGCATTGTGATGTCACAATGGGGGAAATGGCATTGTGATGTCACAATGGGGGAAATGGCATTGTGATGTCACAATGGGGAAAGGGCATTGTGATGTCACAATAGGGAAACGGCATTGTGATGTCACAATGGGGGAAAGGGCATTGTGATGTCACAATGGGGTAAACTGCATTCTGGTGTCACAATGGGGGAAACGGCATTGTGATGTCACAATGGGGGAAATGGCATTGTGATGTCACAATGGGGAAAGGGCATTGTGATGTCACAGTAGGGAAAACGGCATTGTGATGTCACAATGGGGGAAAGGGCATTGTGATGTCACAATGGGGTAAACTGCATTGTGATGTCACAATGGGGGAAACGGCATTGTGATGTCACAATGGGGGAAACGGCATTGTGATGTCACAATGGGGGAAATGGCATTGTGATGTCACAATGGGGGAAATGGCATTGTGATGTCACACCGGGGGAAATGGCATTGTGATGTCACAATGGGGAAAAGGGCATTGTGATGTCACAATGGGGAAAACGGCATTGTGATGTCAACAATGGGGGAAATGGCATTGTGATGTCACAAGGGGGAAAGGGCATTGTGATGTCACAATGGGGGAAAGGACATTGTGATGTCACAATGGGGAAAGGGCATTGTGATGTCACAGTAGGGAAAACGGCATTGTGATGTCACAATGGGGAAAAGGGCATTGTGATGTCACAATGGGGTAAACTGCATTGTGATGTCACAATGGGGGAAACGGCATTGTGATGTCACAATGGGGGAAACGGCATTGTGATGTCACAATGGGGGAAATGGCATTGTGATGTCACAATGGGGGAAATGGCATTGTGATGTCACACCGGGGGAAATGGCATTGTGATGTCACAATGGGGAAAAGGGCATTGTGATGTCACAATGGGGAAAACGGCATTGTGATGTCAACAATGGGGGAAATGGCATTGTGATGTCACAAGGGGGAAAGGGCATTGTGATGTCACAATGGGGGAAAGGACATTGTGATGTCCCAATGGGGAAAACGGCATTGTGATGTCACAATGGGGGAAAGGGCATTGTGATGTCACAATGGGGTAAACTGCATTGTGATGTCACAATGGGGGAAATGGCATTGTGATGTCACAATGGGGGAAATGGCATTGTGATGTCACACTGGGGGAAATGGCATTGTGATGTCACAATGGGGAAAGGGCATTGTGATGTCACAGTAGGGAAAACGGCATTGTGATGTCACAATGGGGGAAAGGGCATTGTGATGTCACAATGGGGTAAACTGCATTGTGATGTCACAATGGGGGAAACGGCATTGTGATGTCACAATGGGGGAAACGGCATTGTGATGTCACAATGGGGGAAATGGCATTGTGATGTCACAATGGGGGAAATGGCATTGTGATGTCACACCGGGGGAAATGGCATTGTGATGTCACAATGGGGAAAAGGGCATTGTGATGTCACAATGGGGAAAACAGCATTGTGATGTCAACAATGGGGGAAATGGCATTGTGATGTCACAAGGGGGAAAGGGCATTGTGATGTCACAATGGGGGAAAGGACATTGTGATGTCACAATGGGGAAAGGGCATTGTGATGTCACAGTAGGGAAAACGGCATTGTGATGTCACAATGGGGGAAAGGGCATTGTGATGTCACAATGGGGTAAACTGCATTGTGATGTCACAATGGGGGAAACGGCATTGTGATGTCACAATGGGGGAAACGGCATTGTGATGTCACAATGGGGGAAATGGCATTGTGATGTCACAATGGGGGAAATGGCATTGTGATGTCACACCGGGGGAAATGGCATTGTGATGTCACAATGGGGAAAAGGGCATTGTGATGTCACAATGGGGAAAACGGCATTGTGATGTCAACAATGGGGGAAATGGCATTGTGATGTCACAAGGGGGAAAGGGCATTGTGATGTCACAATGGGGGAAAGGACATTGTGATGTCCCAATGGGGAAAACGGCATTGTGATGTCACAATGGGGGAAAGGGCATTGTGATGTCACAATGGGGTAAACTGCATTGTGATGTCACAATGGGGGAAATGGCATTGTGATGTCACAATGGGGGAAATGGCATTGTGATGTCACACTGGGGGAAATGGCATTGTGATGTCACAATGGGGAAAAGGGCATTGTGATGTCACAATGGGAAAAAACGGCATTGTGATGTCACAATGGGGAAAATGGCATTGTGATGTCACAATGGGGGAAAGGGCATTGCGATGTCACAATGGGGAAAACTGCATTGTGATGTCAGAATGGGGGAAAGGGCATTGTGATGTCACAATGCAGAAAACGGCATTGTGATGTCACAATGGGGGAAATGGCATTGTGATGTCACAATGGGGGAAATGGCATTGTGATATCACAATGGGGGAAATGGCATTGTGATGTCACAATGGGGGAAATGGCATTGTGATGTCACAATGGGGGAAATGGCATTGTGATGTCACAATGGGTGAAATGGCATTGTGATGTCACAATGGGGGAAAGAGCATTGTGATGTCACAATAGGGAAAACGGCATTGTAATGTCACAATGGGGGAAATGGCATTGTGATGTCACAATGGGGAAAGGGCATTGTGATGTCACAATGTGGAAAACGGCATTGTGATGTCACAATGGGGGAAAGGGCATTGCGATGTCACAATGCGGAAAACTGCATTGTGATGTCACAATGGGGGAAAGGGCATTGTGATGTCACAATGGGGAAAACGGCATTGTAATGTCACAATGGGGGAAATGGAATTGTGATGTCACAATGAGAAAAACAGCATTGTGATGTCACAATGGGGGAAACGGCATTGTGATATCACAATGGGGAAAGGGCATTGTGATGTCACAATGGAGGAAATGGCATTGTGATGTCACAATAGGGAAAACGGCATTGTGATGTCACAATGGGGGAAAGGGCATTGTGATGTCACAATGGGGTAAACTGCATTGTGATGTCACAATGGGGGAAACAACATTGTGATGTCACAATGGGGGAAATGGCATTGTGATGTCACAATGGGGGAAATGGCATTGTGATGTCACAATGGGGGAAACGGCATTGTGATGTCACAATGGGGGAAACGGCATTGTGATGTCACAATGGGGGAAATGGCATTGTGATGTCACAATGGGGGAAAGGGCATACTGATGTCACAATGGGGTAAACTGCATTGTGATGTCACAATGGGGGAAAGGGCATTGTGATGTCACAATGCGGAAAACTGCATTGTGATGTCACAATGGGGGAAAGGGCATTGTTATGTCACAATGGGGAAAACTGCATTGTGATGTCACAATGGGGGAAAAGTCATTGTGATGTCACAATGTGGGAAATGGCATTGTGATGTCACAATAGGGAAAACAGCATTGTGATGTCACAATGGGGGAATGGGCATTGTGATGTCACAATGTGGTTAACTGCATTGTGATGTCACAATGGGGGAAATGGCATTGTGATGTCACAATGGGGGAAATGGCATTGTGATGTCACAATGGGGAAAGGGCATTGTGATGTCACAATAGGGAAACGGCATTGTGATGTCACAATGGGGGAAAGGGCATTGTGATGTCACAATGGGGTAAACTGCATTCTGGTGTCACAATGGGGGAAACGGCATTGTGATGTCACAATGGGGGAAATGGCATTGTGATGTCACAATGGGGAAAGGGCATTGTGATGTCACAGTAGGGAAAACGGCATTGTGATGTCACAATGGGGTAAAGGGCATTGTGATGTCACAATGGGGGAAATGGCATTGTGATGTCACAATGGGGGAAATGGCATTGTGATGTCACACTGGAGGAAATGGCATTGTGATGTCACAATGGGGAAAAGGGCATTGTGATGTCACAATGGGGAAAACGGCATTGTGATGTCAACAATGGGGGAAATGGCATTGTGATGTCACAATGGGGGAAAGGGCATTGTGATGTCACAATGGGGGAAAGGACATTGTGATGTCACAATGGGGGAAACGGCATTGTGATGTCCCAATGGGGAAAACGGCATTGTGATGTCACAATGGGGGAAAGGGCATTGTGATGTCACAATGAGGTAAACTGCATTGTGATGTCACAATGGGGGAAATGGCATTGTGATGTCACAATGGGGGAAATGGCATTGTGATGTCACAATGGGGGAAACGGCATTGTGATGTCACAATGGGGGAAACGGCATTGTGATGTCACATTGGGGGGAATGGCATTGTGATGTCACAATGGGGGAAAGGGCATTGTGATGTCACAATGGGGTAAACTGCATTGTGATGTCACAATGGGGGAAAGGGCATTGTGATGTCACAATGCGGAAAACGGCATTGTGATGTCACAATGGGGGAAAGGGCATTGTTATGTCACAATGGGGAAAACTGCATTGTGATGTCACAATGGGGGAAAAGTCATTGTGATGTCACAATGTGGGAAATGGCATTGTGATGTCACAATAGGGAAAACAGCATTGTGATGTCACAATGGGGGAAAGGGCATTGTGATGTCACAATGTGGTTAACTGCATTGTGATGTCACAATGGGGGAAATGGCATTGTGATGTCACAATGGGGGAAATGGCATTGTGATGTCACAATGGGGAAAGGGCATTGTGATGTCACAATAGGGAAACGGCATTGTGATGTCACAATGGGGGAAAGGGCATTGTGATGTCACAATGGGGTAAACTGCATTCTGGTGTCACAATGGGGGAAACGGCATTGTGATGTCACAATGGGGGAAATGGCATTGTGATGTCACAATGGGGAAAGGGCATTGTGATGTCACAGTAGGGAAAACGGCATTGTGATGTCACAATGGGGGAAAGGGCATTGTGATGTCACAATGGCGTAAACTGCATTGTGATGTCACAATGGGGGAAACGGCATTGTGATGTCACAATGGGGGAAACGGCATTGTGATGTCACAATGGGGGAAATGGCATTGTGATGTCACAATGGGGGAAATGGCATTGTGATGTCACACCGGGGGAAATGGCATTGTGATGTCACAATGGGGAAAAGGGCATTGTGATGTCACAATGGGGAAAACGGCATTGTGATGTCAACAATGGGGGAAATGGCATTGTGATGTCACAAGGGGGAAAGGGCATTGTGATGTCACAATGGGGGAAAGGACATTGTGATGTCACAATGGGGAAAGGGCATTGTGATGTCACAGTAGGGAAAACGGCATTGTGATGTCACAATGGGGGAAAGGGCATTGTGATGTCACAATGGGGTAAACTGCATTGTGATGTCACAATGGGGGAAACGGCATTGTGATGTCACAATGGGGGAAACGGCATTGTGATGTCACAATGGGGGAAATGGCATTGTGATGTCACAATGGGGGAAATGGCATTGTGATGTCACAATGGGGGAAATGGCATTGTGATGTCACACTGGGGGAAATGGCATTGTGATGTCACAATGGGGAAAGGGCATTGTGATGTCACAGTAGGGAAAACGGCATTGTGATGTCACAATGGGGGAAAGGGCATTGTGATGTCACAATGGGGTAAACTGCATTGTGATGTCACAATGGGGGAAACGGCATTGTGATGTCACAATGGGGGAAACGGCATTGTGATGTCACAATGGGGGAAATGGCATTGTGATGTCACAATGGGGGAAATGGCATTGTGATGTCACACCGGGGGAAATGGCATTGTGATGTCACAATGGGGAAAAGGGCATTGTGATGTCACAATGGGGAAAACGGCATTGTGATGTCAACAATGGGGGAAATGGCATTGTGATGTCACAAGGGGGAAAGGGCATTGTGATGTCACAATGGGGGAAAGGACATTGTGATGTCACAATGGGGGAAAGGACATTGTGATGTCACAATGGGGAAAGGGCATTGTGATGTCACAGTAGGGAAAACGGCATTGTGATGTCACAATGGGGGAAAGGGCATTGTGATGTCACAATGGGGTAAACTGCATTGTGATGTCACAATGGGGGAAACGGCATTGTGATGTCACAATGGGGGAAACGGCATTGTGATGTCACAATGGGGGAAATGGCATTGTGATGTCACAATGGGGGAAATGGCATTGTGATGTCACACCGGGGGAAATGGCATTGTGATGTCACAATGGGGAAAAGGGCATTGTGATGTCACAATGGGGAAAACGGCATTGTGATGTCAACAATGGGGGAAATGGCATTGTGATGTCACAAGGGGGAAAGGGCATTGTGATGTCACAATGGGGGAAAGGACATTGTGATGTCCCAATGGGGAAAACGGCATTGTGATGTCACAATGGGGGAAAGGGCATTGTGATGTCACAATGGGGTAAACTGCATTGTGATGTCACAATGGGGGAAATGGCATTGTGATGTCACAATGGGGGAAATGGCATTGTGATGTCACACTGGGGGAAATGGCATTGTGATGTCACAATGGGGGAAATGGCATTGTGATGTCACACTGGGGGAAATGGCATTGTGATGTCACAATGGGGAAAAGGGCATTGTGATGTCACAATGGGAAAAAACGGCATTGTGATGTCACAATGGGGAAAATGGCATTGTGATGTCACAATGGGGGAAAGGGCATTGCGATGTCACAATGGGGAAAACTGCATTGTGATGTCAGAATGGGGGAAAGGGCATTGTGATGTCACAATGCAGAAAACGGCATTGTGATGTCACAATGGGGGAAATGGCATTGTGATGTCACAATGGGGGAAATGGCATTGTGATATCACAATGGGGGAAATGGCATTGTGATGTCACAATGGGGGAAATGGCATTGTGATGTCACAATGGGTGAAATGGCATTGTGATGTCACAATGGGGGAAAGAGCATTGTGATGTCACAATAGGGAAAACGGCATTGTAATGTCACAATGGGGGAAATGGCATTGTGATGTCACAATGGGGGAAAGGGCATTGTGATGTCACAATGTGGAAAACGGCATTGTGATGTCACAATGGGGGAAAGGGCATTGCGATGTCACAATGCGGAAAACTGCATTGTGATGTCACAATGGGGGAAAGGGCATTGTGATGTCACAATGGGGAAAACGGCATTGTAATGTCACAATGGGGGAAATGGAATTGTGATGTCACAATGGGAAAAACAGCATTGTGATGTCACAATGGGGGAAACGGCATTGTGATATCACAATGGGGAAAGGGCATTGTGATGTCACAATGGAGGAAATGGCATTGTGATGTCACAATAGGGAAAACGGCATTGTGATGTCACAATGGGGGAAAGGGCATTATGATGTCACAATGGGGTAAACTGCATTGTGATGTCACAATGGGGGAAACAACATTGTGATGTCACAATGGGGGAAATGGCATTGTGATGTCACAATGGGGGAAATGGCATTGTGATGTCACAATGGGGGAAACGGCATTGTGATGTCACAATGGGGGAAACGGCATTGTGATGTCACAATGGGGGAAATGGCATTGTGATGTCACAATGGGGGAAAGGGCATTGTGATGTCACAATGGGGTAAACTGCATTGTGATGTCACAATGGGGGAAAGGGCATTGTGATGTCACAATGCGGAAAACTGCATTGTGATGTCACAATGGGGGAAAGGGCATTGTTATGTCACAATGGGGAAAACTGCATTGTGATGTCACAATGGGGGAAAAGTCATTGTGATGTCACAATGTGGGAAATGGCATTGTGATGTCACAATAGGGAAAACAGCATTGTGATGTCACAATGGGGGAATGGGCATTGTGATGTCACAATGTGGTTAACTGCATTGTGATGTCACAATGGGGGAAATGGCATTGTGATGTCACAATGGGGGAAATGGCATTGTGATGTCACAATGGGGAAAGGGCATTGTGATGTCACAATAGGGAAACGGCATTGTGATGTCACAATGGGGGAAAGGGCATTGTGATGTCACAATGGGGTAAACTGCATTCTGGTGTCACAATGGGGGAAACGGCATTGTGATGTCACAATGGGGGAAATGGCATTGTGATGTCACAATGGGGAAAGGGCATTGTGATGTCACAGTAGGGAAAACGGCATTGTGATGTCACAATGGGGTAAAGGGCATTGTGATGTCACAATGGGGGAAATGGCATTGTGATGTCACAATGGGGGAAATGGCATTGTGATGTCACACTGGGGGAAATGGCATTGTGATGTCACAATGGGGAAAAGGGCATTGTGATGTCACAATGGGGAAAACGGCATTGTGATGTCAACAATGGGGGAAATGGCATTGTGATGTCACAATGGGGGAAAGGGCATTGTGATGTCACAATGGGGGAAAGGACATTGTGATGTCACAATGGGGGAAACGGCATTGTGATGTCCCAATGGGGAAAACGGCATTGTGATGTCACAATGGGGGAAAGGGCATTGTGATGTCACAATGAGGTAAACTGCATTGTGATGTCACAATGGGGGAAATGGCATTGTGATGTCACAATGGGGGAAATGGCATTGTGATGTCACAATGGGGGAAACGGCATTGTGATGTCACAATGGGGGAAACGGCATTGTGATGTCACAATGGGGGGAATGGCATTGTGATGTCACAATGGGGGAAAGGGCATTGTGATGTCACAATGGGGTAAACTGCATTGTGATGTCACAATGGGGGAAAGGGCATTGTGATGTCACAATGCGGAAAACGGCATTGTGATGTCACAATGGGGGAAAGGGCATTGTTATGTCACAATGGGGAAAACTGCATTGTGATGTCACAATGGGGGAAAAGTCATTGTGATGTCACAATGTGGGAAATGGCATTGTGATGTCACAATAGGGAAAACAGCATTGTGATGTCACAATGGGGGAAAGGGCATTGTGATGTCACAATGTGATTAACTGCATTGTGATGTCACAATGGGGGAAACGGCATTGTGATGTCACAATGGGGGAAAGGGCATTGTGATGTCACAATGGGGTAAACTGCATTGTGATGTCACAATGGGGGAAATGGCATTGTGATGTCACAATGGGGGAAATGGCATTGTGATGTCACACCGGGGGAAATGGCATTGTGATGTCACAATGGGGAAAAGGGCATTGTGATGTCACAATGGGGAAAACGGCATTGTGATGTCAACAATGGGGGAAATGGCATTGTGATGTCACAAGGGGGAAAGGGCATTGTGATGTCACAATGGGGGAAAGGACATTGTGATGTCACAATGGGGAAAGGGCATTGTGATGTCACAGTAGGGAAAACGGCATTGTGATGTCACAATGGGGGAAAGGGCATTGTGATGTCACAATGGGGTAAACTGCATTGTGATGTCACAATGGGGGAAACGGCATTGTGATGTCACAATGGGGGAAACGGCATTGTGATGTCACAATGGGGGAAATGGCATTGTGATGTCACAATGGGGGAAATGGCATTGTGATGTCACACCGGGGGAAATGGCATTGTGATGTCACAATGGGGAAAAGGGCATTGTGATGTCACAATGGGGAAAACGGCATTGTGATGTCAACAATGGGGGAAATGGCATTGTGATGTCACAAGGGGGAAAGGGCATTGTGATGTCACAATGGGGGAAAGGACATTGTGATGTCCCAATGGGGAAAACGGCATTGTGATGTCACAATGGGGGAAAGGGCATTGTGATGTCACAATGGGGTAAACTGCATTGTGATGTCACAATGGGGGAAATGGCATTGTGATGTCACAATGGGGGAAATGGCATTGTGATGTCACACTGGGGGAAATGGCATTGTGATGTCACAATGGGGAAAGGGCATTGTGATGTCACAGTAGGGAAAACGGCATTGTGATGTCACAATGGGGGAAAGGGCATTGTGATGTCACAATGGGGTAAACTGCATTGTGATGTCACAATGGGGGAAACGGCATTGTGATGTCACAATGGGGGAAACGGCATTGTGATGTCACAATGGGGGAAATGGCATTGTGATGTCACAATGGGGGAAATGGCATTGTGATGTCACACCGGGGGAAATGGCATTGTGATGTCACAATGGGGAAAAGGGCATTGTGATGTCACAATGGGGAAAACGGCATTGTGATGTCAACAATGGGGGAAATGGCATTGTGATGTCACAAGGGGGAAAGGGCATTGTGATGTCACAATGGGGGAAAGGACATTGTGATGTCACAATGGGGAAAGGGCATTGTGATGTCACAGTAGGGAAAACGGCATTGTGATGTCACAATGGGGGAAAGGGCATTGTGATGTCACAATGGGGTAAACTGCATTGTGATGTCACAATGGGGGAAACGGCATTGTGATGTCACAATGGGGGAAACGGCATTGTGATGTCACAATGGGGGAAATGGCATTGTGATGTCACAATGGGGGAAATGGCATTGTGATGTCACACCGGGGGAAATGGCATTGTGATGTCACAATGGGGAAAAGGGCATTGTGATGTCACAATGGGGAAAACGGCATTGTGATGTCAACAATGGGGGAAATGGCATTGTGATGTCACAAGGGGGAAAGGGCATTGTGATGTCACAATGGGGGAAAGGACATTGTGATGTCCCAATGGGGAAAACAGCATTGTGATGTCACAATGGGGGAAAGGGCATTGTGATGTCACAATGGGGTAAACTGCATTGTGATGTCACAATGGGGGAAATGGCATTGTGATGTCACAATGGGGGAAATGGCATTGTGATGTCACACTGGGGGAAATGGCATTGTGATGTCACAATGGGGAAAAGGGCATTGTGATGTCACAATGGGAAAAAACGGCATTGTGATGTCACAATGGGGAAAATGGCATTGTGATGTCACAATGGGGGAAAGGGCATTGCGATGTCACAATGGGGAAAACTGCATTGTGATGTCAGAATGGGGGAAAGGGCATTGTGATGTCACAATGCAGAAAACGGCATTGTGATGTCACAATGGGGGAAATGGCATTGTGATGTCACAATGGGGGAAATGGCATTGTGATATCACAATGGGGGAAATGGCATTGTGATGTCACAATGGGGGAAATGGCATTGTGATGTCACAATGGGTGAAATGGCATTGTGATGTCACAATGGGGGAAAGAGCATTGTGATGTCACAATAGGGAAAACGGCATTGTAATGTCACAATGGGGGAAATGGCATTGTGATGTCACAATGGGGGAAAGGGCATTGTGATGTCACAATGTGGAAAACGGCATTGTGATGTCACAATGGGGGAAAGGGCATTGCGATGTCACAATGCGGAAAACTGCATTGTGATGTCACAATGGGGGAAAGGGCATTGTGATGTCACAATGGGGAAAACGGCATTGTAATGTCACAATGGGGGAAATGGAATTGTGATGTCACAATGGGAAAAACAGCATTGTGATGTCACAATGGGGGAAACGGCATTGTGATATCACAATGGGGAAAGGGCATTGTGATGTCACAATGGAGGAAATGGCATTGTGATGTCACAATAGGGAAAACGGCATTGTGATGTCACAATGGGGGAAAGGGCATTATGATGTCACAATGGGGTAAACTGCATTGTGATGTCACAATGGGGGAAACAACATTGTGATGTCACAATGGGGGAAATGGCATTGTGATGTCACAATGGGGGAAATGGCATTGTGATGTCACAATGGGGGAAACGGCATTGTGATGTCACAATGGGGGAAACGGCATTGTGATGTCACAATGGGGGAAATGGCATTGTGATGTCACAATGGGGGAAAGGGCATTGTGATGTCACAATGGGGTAAACTGCATTGTGATGTCACAATGGGGGAAAGGGCATTGTGATGTCACAATGGGGTAAACTGCATTCTGGTGTCACAATGGGGGAAACGGCATTGTGATGTCACAATGGGGGAAATGGCATTGTGATGTCACAATGCGGAAAACTGCATTGTGATGTCACAATGGGGGAAAGGGCATTGTTATGTCACAATGGGGAAAACTGCATTGTGATGTCACAATGGGGGAAAAGTCATTGTGATGTCACAATGTGGGAAATGGCATTGTGATGTCACAATAGGGAAAACAGCATTGTGATGTCACAATGGGGGAATGGGCATTGTGATGTCACAATGTGGTTAACTGCATTGTGATGTCACAATGGGGGAAATGGCATTGTGATGTCACAATGGGGGAAATGGCATTGTGATGTCACAATGGGGGAAATGGCATTGTGATGTCACAATGGGGAAAGGGCATTGTGATGTCACAATAGGGAAACGGCATTGTGATGTCACAATGGGGGAAAGGGCATTGTGATGTCACAATGGGGTAAACTGCATTCTGGTGTCACAATGGGGGAAACGGCATTGTGATGTCACAATGGGGGAAATGGCATTGTGATGTCACAATGGGGAAAGGGCATTGTGATGTCACAGTAGGGAAAACGGCATTGTGATGTCACAATGGGGTAAAGGGCATTGTGATGTCACAATGGGGGAAATGGCATTGTGATGTCACAATGGGGGAAATGGCATTGTGATGTCACACTGGGGGAAATGGCATTGTGATGTCACAATGGGGAAAAGGGCATTGTGATGTCACAATGGGGAAAACGGCATTGTGATGTCAACAATGGGGGAAATGGCATTGTGATGTCACAATGGGGGAAAGGGCATTGTGATGTCACAATGGGGGAAAGGACATTGTGATGTCACAATGGGGGAAACGGCATTGTGATGTCCCAATGGGGAAAACGGCATTGTGATGTCACAATGGGGGAAAGGGCATTGTGATGTCACAATGAGGTAAACTGCATTGTGATGTCACAATGGGGGAAATGGCATTGTGATGTCACAATGGGGGAAATGGCATTGTGATGTCACAATGGGGGAAACGGCATTGTGATGTCACAATGGGGGAAACGGCATTGTGATGTCACAATGGGGGGAATGGCATTGTGATGTCACAATGGGGGAAAGGGCATTGTGATGTCACAATGGGGTAAACTGCATTGTGATGTCACAATGGGGGAAAGGGCATTGTGATGTCACAATGCGGAAAACGGCATTGTGATGTCACAATGGGGGAAAGGGCATTGTTATGTCACAATGGGGAAAACTGCATTGTGATGTCACAATGGGGGAAAAGTCATTGTGATGTCACAATGTGGGAAATGGCATTGTGATGTCACAATAGGGAAAACAGCATTGTGATGTCACAATGGGGGAAAGGGCATTGTGATGTCACAATGTGATTAACTGCATTGTGATGTCACAATGGGGGAAATGGCATTGTGATGTCACAATGGGGCGAAATGGCATTGTGATGTCACAATGGGGAAAGGGCATTGTGATGTCACAATAGGGAAACGGCATTGTGATGTCACAATGGGGTAAACTGCATTCTGGTGTCACAATGGGGGAAACGGCATTGTGATGTGACAATGGGGGAAATGGCATTGTGATGTCACAATGGGGAAAGGGCATTGTGATGTCACAGTAGGGAAAACGGCATTGTGATGTCACAATGGGGGAAAGGGCATTGTGATGTCACAATGGGGTAAACTGCATTGTGATGTCACAATGGGGGAAACGGCATTGTGATGTCACAATGGGGGAAACGGCATTGTGATGTCACAATGGGGGAAATGGCATTGTGATGTCACAATGGGGGAAATGGCATTGTGATGTCACACTGGGGGAAATGGCATTGTGATGTCACAATGGGGAAAAGGGCATTGTGATGTCACAATGGGGAAAACGGCATTGTGATGTCAACAATGGGGGAAATGGCATTGTGATGTCACAAGGGGGAAAGGGCATTGTGATGTCACAATGGGGGAAAGGACATTGTGATGTCACAATGGGGGAAACGGCATTGTGATGTCCCAATGGGGAAAACGGCATTGTGATGTCACAATGGGGGAAAGGGCATTGTGATGTCACAATGGGGTAAACTGCATTGTGATGTCACAATGGGGGAAATGGCATTGTGATGTCACAATGGGGGAAATGGCATTGTGATGTCACACTGGGGGAAATGGCATTGTGATGTCACAATGGGGAAAAGTGCATTGTGATGTCACAATGGGAAAAAACGGCATTGTGATGTCACAATGGGGGAAAGGGCATTGTGATGTCACAATGGGGTAAACTGCATTGTGATGTCACAATGGGGGAAAGGGCATTGGGATGTCACAATGGGGGAAAGGGCATTGTGATGTCACAATAGGGAAAACGGCATTGTGATGTCACAATGGGGGAAATGGCATGGTGATGTCACAATGGGGGAAAGGGCATTGTGATGTCACAATGGGGAAAATGGCATTGTGATGTCACAATGGGGGAAAGGGCATTGCGATGTCACAATGGGGAAAACTGCATTGTGATGTCAGAATGGGGGAAAGGGCATTGTGATGTCACAATGCAGAAAACGGCATTGTGATGTCACAATGGGGGAAATGGCATTGTGATGTCACAATGGGGGAAATGGCATTGTGATATCACAATGGGGGAAATGGCATTGTGATGTCACAATGGGGGAAATGGCATTGTGATGTCACAATGGGTGAAATGGCATTGTGATGTCACAATGGGGGAAAGAGCATTGTGATGTCACAATAGGGAAAACGGCATTGTAATGTCACAATGGGGGAAATGGCATTGTGATGTCACAATGGGGGAAAGGGCATTGTGATGTCACAATGTGGAAAACGGCATTGTGATGTCACAATGGGGGAAAGGGCATTGCGATGTCACAATGCGGAAAACTGCATTGTGATGTCACAATGGGGGAAAGGGCATTGTGATGTCACAATGGGGAAAACGGCATTGTAATGTCACAATGGGGGAAATGGAATTGTGATGTCACAATGGGAAAAACAGCATTGTGATGTCACAATGGGGGAAACGGCATTGTGATATCACAATGGGGAAAGGGCATTGTGATGTCACAATGGAGGAAATGGCATTGTGATGTCACAATAGGGAAAACGGCATTGTGATGTCACAATGGGGGAAAGGGCATTGTGATGTCACAATGGGGTAAACTGCATTGTGATGTCACAATGGGGGAAACAACATTGTGATGTCACAATGGGGGAAATGGCATTGTGATGTCACAATGGGGGAAATGGCATTGTGATGTCACAATGGGGGAAACGGCATTGTGATGTCACAATGGGGTAAACTGCATTGTGATGTCACAATGGGGGAAAGGGCATTGTGATGTCACAATGCGGAAAACTGCATTGTGATGTCACAATGGGGGAAAGGGCATTGTTATGTCACAATAGGGAAAACTGCATTGTGATGTCACAATGGGGGAAAAGTCATTGTGATGTCACAATGTGGGGAATGGCATTGTGATGTCACAATAGGGAAAACAGCATTGTGATGTCACAATGGGGGAAAGGGCATTGTGATGTCACAATGTGGTTAACTGCATTGTGATGTCACAATGGGGGAAATGGCATTGTGATGTCACAATGGGGGAAATGGCATTGTGATGTCACAATGGGGAAAGGGCATTGTGATGTCACAATAGGGAAACGGCATTGTGATGTCATAATGGGGGAAAGGGCATTGTGATGTCACAATGGGGTAAACTGCATTCTGGTGTCACAATGGGGGAAACGGCATTGTGATGTCACAATGGGGGAAATGGCATTGTGATGTCACAATGGGGAAAGGGCATTGTGATGTCACAGTAGGGAAAACGGCATTGTGATGTCACAATGGGGTAAAGGGCATTGTGATGTCACAATGGGGGAAATGGCATTGTGATGTCACAATGGGGGAAATGGCATTGTGATGTCACACTGGGGGAAATGGCATTGTGATGTCACAATGGGGAAAAGGGCATTGCGATGTCACAATGGGGAAAACGGCATTGTGATGTCAACAATGGGGGAAATGGCATTGTGATGTCACAATGGGGGAAAGGGCATTGTGATGTCACAATGGGGGAAAGGACATTGTGATGTCACAATGGGGGAAACGGCATTGTGATGTCCCAATGGGGAAAACGGCATTGTGATGTCACAATGGGGGAAAGGGCATTGTGATGTCACAATGGGGTAAACTGCATTGTGATGTCACAATGGGGGAAATGGCATTGTGATGTCACAATGGGGGAAATGGCATTGTGATGTCACACTGGGGGAAATGGCATTGTGATGTCACAATGGGGAAAAGGGCATTGTGATGTCACAATGGGAAAAAACGGCATTGTGATGTCACAATGGGGGAAAGGGCATTGTGATGTCACAATGGGGTAAACTGCATTGTGATGTCACAATGGGGGAAACGGCATTGTGATGTCACAATGGGGGAAACGGCATTGTGATGTCACAATGCGGAAAACTGCATTGTGATGTCACAATGGGGGAAATGGCATTGTGATGTCACAATGGGGGAAATGGCATTGTGATGTCACAATGGGGAAAGGGCATTGTGATGTCACAATAGGGAAATGGCATTGTGATGTCACAATGGGGGAAAGGGCATTGTGATGTCACAATGGGGTAAACTGCATTCTGGTGTCACAATGGGGGAAACGGCATTGTGATGTCACAATGGGGGAAACGGCATTGTGATGTCACAATGGGGGAAATGGCATTGTGATGTCACAATGGGGGAAAGGGCATTGTGATGTCACAATGGGGTAAACTGCATTGTGATGTCACAATGGGGGAAAGGGCATTGTGATGTCACAATGCGGATAACGGCATTGTGATGTCACAATGGGGGAAAGGGCATTGTGATGTCACAATGGGGAAAACTGCATTGTGATGTCACAATGGGGGAAAAGGCATTGTGATGTCACAATGTGGGAAATGGCATTGTGATGTCACAATAGGGAAAACAGCATTGTGATGTCACAATGGGGGAAAGGGCATTGTGATGTCACAATGTGGTTAACTGCATTGTGATGTCACAATGGGGGAAATGGCATTGTGTTGTCACAATGGGGGAAATGGCATTGTGATGTCACAATGGGGAAAGGGCATTGTGATGTCACAATGGAGGAAATGGCATTGTGATGTCACAATAGGGAAACGGCATTGTGATGTCACAATGGGGGAAAGGGCATTGTGATGTCACAATGGGGTAAACTGCATTCTGATGTCACAATGGGGGAAACGGCATTGTGATGTCACAATGGGGGAAATGGCATTGTGATGTCACAATGGGGAAAGGGCATTGTGATGTCACAGTAGGGAAAACGGCATTGTGATGTCACAATGGGGGAAAGGGCATTGTGATGTCACAATGGGGTAAACTGCATTGTGATGTCACAATGGGGGAAACGGCATTGTGATGTCACAATGGGGGAAAGGGCATTGTGATGTCACAATGGGGGAAAGGGCATTGTGATGTCACAATAGGGAAAACGGCATTGTGATGTCACAATGGGGGAAATGGCATGGTGATGTCACAATGGGGGAAAGGGCATTGTGATGTCACAATGGGGAAAATGGCATTGTGATGTCACAATGGGGGAAAGGGCATTGCGGTGTCACAATGGGGAAAACTGCATTGTGATGTCAGAATGGGGGAAAGGGCATTGTGATGTCACAATGCAGAAAACGGCATTGTGATGTCACAATGGGGGAAATGGCATTGTGATGTCACAATGGGGGAAATGGCATTGTGATATCACAATGGGGGAAATGGCATTGTGATGTCACAATGGGGGAAATGGCATTGTGATGTCACAATGGGTGAAATGGCATTGTGATGTCACAATGGGGGAAAGAGCATTGTGATGTCACAATAGGGAAAACTGCATTGTAATGTCACAATGGGGGAAATGGCATTGTGATGTCACAATGGGGGAAAGGGCATTGTGATGTCACAATGTGGAAAACGGCATTGTGATGTCACAATGGGGGAAAGGGCATTGCGATGTCACAATGCGGAAAACTGCATTGTGATGTCACAATGGGGGAAAGGGCATTGTGATGTCACAATGGGGAAAACGGCATTGTAATGTCACAATGGGGGAAATGGAATTGTGATGTCACAATGGGAAAAACAGCATTGTGATGTCACAATGGGGGAAACGGCATTGTGATATCACAATGGGGAAAAGGGAATTGTGATGTCACAATGGAGGAAATGGCATTGTGATGTCACAATAGGGAAAACGGCATTGTGATGTCACAATGGGGGGAATGGCATTGTGATGTCACAATGGGGGAAAGGGCATTGTGATGTCACAATGGGGTAAACTGCATTGTGATGTCACAATGGGGGAAAGGGCATTGTGATGTCACAATGCGGAAAACGGCATTGTGATGTCACAATGGGGGAAAGGGCATTGTTATGTCACAATGGGGAAAACTGCATTGTGATGTCACAATGGGGGAAAAGTCATTGTGATGTCACAATGTGGGAAATGGCATTGTGATGTCACAATAGGGAAAACAGCATTGTGATGTCACAATGGGGGAAAGGGCATTGTGATGTCACAATGTGGTTAACTGCATTGTGATGTCACAATGGGGGAAATGGCATTGTGATGTCACAATGGGGGAAATGGCATTGTGATGTCACAATGGGGAAAGGGCATTGTGATGTCACAATAGGGAAACGGCATTGTGATGTCACAATGGGGGAAAGGGCATTGTGATGTCACAATGGGGTAAACTGCATTCTGGTGTCACAATGGGGGAAACGGCATTGTGATGTCACAATGGGGGAAATGGCATTGTGATGTCACAATGGGGAAAGGGCATTGTGATGGCACAGTAGGGAAAACGGCATTGTGATGTCACAATGGGGGAAAGGGCATTGTGATGTCACAATGGGGTAAACTGCATTGTGATGTCACAATGGGGGAAACGGCATTGTGATGTCACAATGGGGGAAACGGCATTGTGATGTCACAATGGGGGAAATGGCATTGTGATGTCACAATGGGGGAAATGGCATTGTGATGTCACACCGGGGGAAATGGCATTGTGATGTCACAATGGGGAAAAGGGCATTGTGATGTCACAATGGGGAAAACGGCATTGTGATGTCAACAATGGGGGAAATGGCATTGTGATGTCACAAGGGGGAAAGGGCATTGTGATGTCACAATGGGGGAAAGGACATTGTGATGTCACAATGGGGAAAGGGCATTGTGATGTCACAGTAGGGAAAACGGCATTGTGATGTCACAATGGGGGAAAGGGCATTGTGATGTCACAATGGGGTAAACTGCATTGTGATGTCACAATGGGGGAAACGGCATTGTGATGTCACAATGGGGGAAACGGCATTGTGATGTCACAATGGGGGAAATGGCATTGTGATGTCACAATGGGGGAAATGGCATTGTGATGTCACACCGGGGGAAATGGCATTGTGATGTCACAATGGGGAAAAGGGCATTGTGATGTCACAATGGGGAAAACGGCATTGTGATGTCAACAATGGGGGAAATGGCATTGTGATGTCACAAGGGGGAAAGGGCATTGTGATGTCACAATGGGGGAAAGGACATTGTGATGTCCCAATGGGGAAAACGGCATTGTGATGTCACAATGGGGGAAAGGGCATTGTGATGTCACAATGGGGTAAACTGCATTGTGATGTCACAATGGGGGAAATGGCATTGTGATGTCACAATGGGGGAAATGGCATTGTGATGTCACACTGGGGGAAATGGCATTGTGATGTCACAATGGGGAAAGGGCATTGTGATGTCACAGTAGGGAAAACGGCATTGTGATGTCACAATGGGGGAAAGGGCATTGTGATGTCACAATGGGGTAAACTGCATTGTGATGTCACAATGGGGGAAACGGCATTGTGATGTCACAATGGGGGAAACGGCATTGTGATGTCACAATGGGGGAAATGGCATTGTGATGTCACAATGGGGGAAATGGCATTGTGATGTCACACCGGGGGAAATGGCATTGTGATGTCACAATGGGGAAAAGGGCATTGTGATGTCACAATGGGGAAAACGGCATTGTGATGTCAACAATGGGGGAAATGGCATTGTGATGTCACAAGGGGGAAAGGGCATTGTGATGTCACAATGGGGGAAAGGACATTGTGATGTCACAATGGGGAAAGGGCATTGTGATGTCACAGTAGGGAAAACGGCATTGTGATGTCACAATGGGGGAAAGGGCATTGTGATGTCACAATGGGGTAAACTGCATTGTGATGTCACAATGGGGGAAACGGCATTGTGATGTCACAATGGGGGAAACGGCATTGTGATGTCACAATGGGGGAAATGGCATTGTGATGTCACAATGGGGGAAATGGCATTGTGATGTCACACCGGGGGAAATGGCATTGTGATGTCACAATGGGGAAAAGGGCATTGTGATGTCACAATGGGGAAAACGGCATTGTGATGTCAACAACGGGGGAAATGGCATTGTGATGTCACAAGGGGGAAAGGGCATTGTGATGTCACAATGGGGGAAAGGACATTGTGATGTCCCAATGGGGAAAACGGCATTGTGATGTCACAATGGGGGAAAGGGCATTGTGATGTCACAATGGGGTAAACTGCATTGTGATGTCACAGTGGGGGAAATGGCATTGTGATGTCACAATGGGGGAAATGGCATTGTGATGTCACACTGGGGGAAATGGCATTGTGATGTCACAATGGGGAAAAGGGCATTGTGATGTCACAATGGGAAAAAACGGCATTGTGATGTCACAATGGGGAAAATGGCATTGTGATGTCACAATGGGGGAAAGGGCATTGCGATGTCACAATGGGGAAAACTGCATTGTGATGTCAGAATGGGGGAAAGGGCATTGTGATGTCACAATGCAGAAAACGGCATTGTGATGTCACAATGGGGGAAATGGCATTGTGATGTCACAATGGGGGAAATGGCATTGTGATATCACAATGGGGGAAATGGCATTGTGATGTCACAATGGGGGAAATGGCATTGTGATGTCACAATGGGTGAAATGGCATTGTGATGTCACAATGGGGGAAAGAGCATTGTGATGTCACAATAGGGAAAACGGCATTGTAATGTCACAATGGGGGAAATGGCATTGTGATGTCACAATGGGGGAAAGGGCATTGTGATGTCACAATGTGGAAAACGGCATTGTGATGTCACAATGGGGGAAAGGGCATTGCGATGTCACAATGCGGAAAACTGCATTGTGATGTCACAATGGGGGAAAGGGCATTGTGATGTCACAATGGGGAAAACGGCATTGTAATGTCACAATGGGGGAAATGGAATTGTGATGTCACAATGGGAAAAACAGCATTGTGATGTCACAATGGGGGAAACGGCATTGTGATATCACAATGGGGAAAGGGCATTGTGATGTCACAATGGAGGAAATGGCATTGTGATGTCACAATAGGGAAAACGGCATTGTGATGTCACAATGGGGGAAAGGGCATTGTGATGTCACAATGGGGTAAACTGCATTGTGATGTCACAATGGGGGAAACAACATTGTGATGTCACAATGGGGGAAATGGCATTGTGATGTCACAATGGGGGAAATGGCATTGTGATGTCACAATGGGGGAAACGGCATTGTGATGTCACAATGGGGGAAACGGCATTGTGATGTCACAATGGGGGAAATGGCATTGTGATGTCACAATGGGGGAAAGGGCATTGTGATGTCACAATGGGGTAAACTGCATTGTGATGTCACAATGGGGGAAAGGGCATTGTGATGTCACAATGCGGAAAACTGCATTGTGATGTCACAATGGGGGAAAGGGCATTGTTATGTCACAATGGGGAAAACTGCATTGTGATGTCACAATGGGGGAAAAGTCATTGTGATGTCACAATGTGGGAAATGGCATTGTGATGTCACAATAGGGAAAACAGCATTGTGATGTCACAATGGGGGAAAGGGCATTGTGATGTCACAATGTGGTTAACTGCATTGTGATGTCACAATGGGGGAAATGGCATTGTGATGTCACAATGGGGGAAATGGCATTGTGATGTCACAATGGGGAAAGGGCATTGTGATGTCACAATAGGGAAACGGCATTGTGATGTCATAATGGGGGAAAGGGCATTGTGATGTCACAATGGGGTAAACTGCATTCTGGTGTCACAATGGGGGAAACGGCATTGTGATGTCACAATGGGGGAAATGGCATTGTGATGTCACAATGGGGAAAGGGCATTGTGATGTCACAGTAGGGAAAACGGCATTGTGATGTCACAATGGGGTAAAGGGCATTGTGATGTCACAATGGGGGAAATGGCATTGTGATGTCACAATGGGGGAAATGGCATTGTGATGTCACACTGGGGGAAATGGCATTGTGATGTCACAATGGGGAAAAGGGCATTGCGATGTCACAATGGGGAAAACGGCATTGTGATGTCAACAATGGGGGAAATGGCATTGTGATGTCACAATCGGGGAAAGGGCATTGTGATGTCACAATGGGGGAAAGGACATTGTGATGTCACAATGGGGGAAACGGCATTGTGATGTCCCAATGGGGAAAACGGCATTGTGATGTCACAATGGGGGAAAGGGCATTGTGATGTCACAATGGGGTAAACTGCATTGTGATGTCACAATGGGGGAAATGGCATTGTGATGTCACAATGGGGGAAATGGCATTGTGATGTCACACTGGGGGAAATGGCATTGTGATGTCACAAAGGGGAAAAGGGCATTGTGATGTCACAATGGGAAAAAACGGCATTGTGATGTCACAATGGGGGAAAGGGCATTGTGATGTCACAATGGGGTAAACTGCATTGTGATGTCACAATGGGGGAAACGGCATTGTGATGTCACAATGGGGGAAACGGCATTGTGATGTCACAATGCGGAAAACTGCATTGTGATGTCACAATGGGGGAAATGGCATTGTGATGTCACAATGGGGGAAATGGCATTGTGATGTCACAATGGGGAAAGGGCATTGTGATGTCACAATAGGGAAATGGCATTGTGATGTCACAATGGGGGAAAGGGCATTGTGATGTCACAATGGGGTAAACTGCATTCTGGTGTCACAATGGGGGAAACGGCATTGTGATGTCACAATGGGGGAAACGGCATTGTGATGTCACAATGGGGGAAATGGCATTGTGATGTCACAATGGGGGAAAGGGCATTGTGATGTCACAATGGGGTAAACTGCATTGTGATGTCACAATGGGGGAAAGGGCACTGTGATGTCACAATGCGGATAACGGCATTGTGATGTCACAATGGGGGAAAGGGCATTGTGATGTCACAATGGGGAAAACTGCATTGTGATGTCACAATGGGGGAAAAGGCATTGTGATGTCACAATGTGGGAAATGGCATTGTGATGTCACAATAGGGAAAACAGCATTGTGATGTCACAATGGGGGAAAGGGCATTGTGATGTCACAATGTGGTTAACTGCATTGTGATGTCACAATGGGGGAAATGGCATTGTGTTGTCACAATGGGGGAAATGGCATTGTGATGTCACAATGGGGAAAGGGCATTGTGATGTCACAATGGAGGAAATGGCATTGTGATGTCACAATAGGGAAACGGCATTGTGATGTCACAATGGGGGAAAGGGCATTGTGATGTCACAATGGGGTAAACTGCATTCTGATGTCACAATGGGGGAAACGGCATTGTGATGTCACAATGGGGGAAATGGCATTGTGATGTCACAATGGGGAAAGGGCATTGTGATGTCACAGTAGGGAAAACGGCATTGTGATGTCACAATGGGGGAAAGGGCATTGTGATGTCACAATGGGGTAAACTGCATTGTGATGTCACAATGGGGGAAACGGCATTGTGATGTCACAATGGGGGAAAGGGCATTGTGATGTCACAATGGGGGAAAGGGCATTGTGATGTCAAAATAGGGAAAACGGCATTGTGATGTCACAATGGGGGAAATGGCATGGTGATGTCACAATGGGGGAAAGGGCATTGTGATGTCACAATGGGGAAAACGGCATTGTGATGTCAACAACGGGGGAAATGGCATTGTGATGTCACAAGGGGGAAAGGGCATTGTGATGTCACAATGGGGGAAAGGACATTGTGATGTCCCAATGGGGAAAACGGCATTGTGATGTCACAATGGGGGAAAGGGCATTGTGATGTCACAATGGGGTAAACTGCATTGTGATGTCACAGTGGGGGAAATGGCATTGTGATGTCACAATGGGGGAAATGGCATTGTGATGTCACACTGGGGGAAATGGCATTGTAATGTCACAATGGGGAAAAGGGCATTGTGATGTCACAATGGGAAAAAACGGCATTGTGATGTCACAATGGGGAAAATGGCATTGTGATGTCACAATGGGGGAAAGGGCATTGCGATGTCACAATGGGGAAAACTGCATTGTGATGTCAGAATGGGGGAAAGGGCATTGTGATGTCACAATGCAGAAAACGGCATTGTGATGTCACAATGGGGGAAATGGCATTGTGATGTCACAATGGGGGAAATGGCATTGTGATATCACAATGGGGGAAATGGCATTGTGATGTCACAATGGGGGAAATGGCATTGTGATGTCACAATGGGTGAAATGGCATTGTGATGTCACAATGGGGGAAAGAGCATTGTGATGTCACAATAGGGAAAACGGCATTGTAATGTCACAATGGGGGAAATGGCATTGTGATGTCACAATGGGGGAAAGGGCATTGTGATGTCACAATGTGGAAAACGGCATTGTGATGTCACAATGGGGGAAAGGGCATTGCGATGTCACAATGCGGAAAACTGCATTGTGATGTCACAATGGGGGAAAGGGCATTGTGATGTCACAATGGGGAAAACGGCATTGTAATGTCACAATGGGGGAAATGGAATTGTGATGTCACAATGGGAAAAACAGCATTGTGATGTCACAATGGGGGAAACGGCATTGTGATATCACAATGGGGAAAGGGCATTGTGATGTCACAATGGAGGAAATGGCATTGTGATGTCACAATAGGGAAAACGGCATTGTGATGTCACAATGGGGGAAAGGGCATTGTGATGTCACAATGGGGTAAACTGCATTGTGATGTCACAATGGGGGAAACAACATTGTGATGTCACAATGGGGGAAATGGCATTGTGATGTCACAATGGGGGAAATGGCATTGTGATGTCACAATGGGGGAAACGGCATTGTGATGTCACAATGGGGGAAACGGCATTGTGATGTCACAATGGGGGAAATGGCATTGTGATGTCACAATGGGGGAAAGGGCATTGTGATGTCACAATGGGGTAAACTGCATTGTGATGTCACAATGGGGGAAAGGGCATTGTGATGTCACAATGCGGAAAACTGCATTGTGATGTCACAATGGGGGAAAGGGCATTGTTATGTCACAATGGGGAAAACTGCATTGTGATGTCACAATGGGGGAAAAGTCATTGTGATGTCACAATGTGGGAAATGGCATTGTGATGTCACAATAGGGAAAACAGCATTGTGATGTCACAATGGGGGAATGGGCATTGTGATGTCACAATGTGGTTAACTGCATTGTGATGTCACAATGGGGGAAATGGCATTGTGATGTCACAATGGGGGAAATGGCATTGTGATGTCACAATGGGGAAAGGGCATTGTGATGTCACAATAGGGAAACGGCATTGTGATGTCACAATGGGGGAAAGGGCATTGTGATGTCACAATGGGGTAAACTGCATTCTGGTGTCACAATGGGGGAAACGGCATTGTGATGTCACAATGGGGAAAGGGCATTGTGATGTCACAGTAGGGAAAACGGCATTGTGATGTCACAATGGGGTAAAGGGCATTGTGATGTCACAATGGGGGAAATGGCATTGTGATGTCACAATGGGGGAAATGGCATTGTGATGTCACACTGGGGGAAATGGCATTGTGATGTCACAATGGGGAAAAGGGCATTGTGATGTCACAATGGGGAAAACGGCATTGTGATGTCAACAATGGGGGAAATGGCATTGTGATGTCACAATGGGGGAAAGGGCATTGTGATGTCACAATGGGGGAAAGGACATTGTGATGTCACAATGGGGGAAACGGCATTGTGATGTCCCAATGGGGAAAACAGCATTGTGATGTCACAATGGGGGAAAGGGCATTGTGATGTCACAATGAGGTAAACTGCATTGTGATGTCACAATGGGGGAAATGGCATTGTGATGTCACAATGGGGGAAATGGCATTGTGATGTCACACTGGGGGAAATGGCATTGTGATGTCACAATGGGGAAAAGGGCATTGTGATGTCACAATGGGAAAAAACGGCATTGTGATGTCACAATGGGGGAAAGGGCATTGTGATGTCACAATGGGGTAAACTGCATTGTGATGTCAAAATGGGGGAAACGGCATTGTGATGTCACAATGGGGGAAACTGCATTGTGATGTCACAATGGGGGAAATGGCATTGTGATGTCACAATGGGGGAAAGGGCATTGTGATGTCACAATGGGGTAAACTGCATTGTGATGTCACAATGGGGGAAATGGCATTGTGATGTCACAATGGGGGAAAGGGCATTGTGATGTCACAATGGGGTAAACTGCATTGTGATGTCACAATGGGGGAAAGGGCATTGTGATGTCACAATGCGGAAAACTGCATTGTGATGTCACAATGGGGGAAAGGGCATTGTTATGTCACAATGGGGAAAACTGCATTGTGATGTCACAATGGGGGAAAAGTCATTGTGATGTCACAATGTGGGAAATGGCATTGTGATGTCACAATAGGGAAAACAGCATTGTGATGTCACAATGGGGGAAAGCGCATTGTGATGTCACAATGTGGTTAACTGCATTGTGATGTCACAATGGGGGAAAGGGCATTGTGATGTCACAATAGGGAAACGGCATTGTGATGTCACAATGGGGGAAAGGGCATTGTGATGTCACAATGGGGTAAACTGCATTCTGGTGTCACAATGGGGGAAACGGCATTGTGATGTCACAATGGGGGAAATGGCATTGTGATGTCACAATGGGGAAAGGGCATTGTGATGTCACAGTAGGGAAAACGGCATTGTGATGTCACAATGGGGTAAAGGGCATTGTGATGTCACAATGGGGGAAATGGCATTGTGATGTCACAATGGGGGAAATGGCATTGTGATGTCACACTGGGGGAAATTGCATTGTGATGTCACAATGGGGAAAAGGGCATTGTGATGTCACAATGGGGAAAACGGCATTGTGATGTCAACAATGGGGGAAATGGCATTGTGATGTCACAATGGGGGAAAGGGCATTGTGATGTCACAATGGGGGAAAGGACATTGTGATGTCACAATGGGGGAAACGGCATTGTGATGTCCCAATGGGGAAAACGGCATTGTGATGTCACAATGGGGGAAAGGGCATTGTGATGTCACAATGGGGTAAACTGCATTGTGATGTCACAATGGGGGAAATGGCATTGTGATGTCACAATGGGGGAAATGGCATTGTGATGTCACACTGGGGGAAATGGCATTGTGATGTCACAATGGGGAAAAGGGCATTGTGATGTCACAATGGGAAAAAAACGGCATTGTGATGTCACAATGGGGGAAAGGGCATTGCGATGTCACAATGCGGAAAACTGCATTGTGATGTCACAATGGGGGAAAGGGCATTGTGATGTCACAATGGGGAAAACAGCATTGTAATGTCACAATGGGGGAAATGGAATTGTGATGTCACAATGGGAAAAACAGCATTGTGATGTCACAATGGGGGAAACGGCATTGTGATATCACAATGGGGAAAGGGCATTGTGATGTCACAATGGAGGAAATGGCATTGTGATGTCACAATAGGGAAAACGGCATTGTGATGTCACAATGGGGGAAAGGGCATTGTGATGTCACAATAGGGTAAACTGCATTGTGATGTCACAATGGGGGAAACGACATTGTGATGTCACAATGGGGGAAATGGCATTGTGATGTCACAATGGGGGAATTGGCATTGTGATGTCACAATGGGGGAAACGGCATTGTGATGTCACAATGGGGGAAACGGCATTGTGATGTCACAATGGGGGAAAGGGCATTGTGATGTCACAATGGGGTAAACTGCATTGTGATGTCACAATGGGGGAAAGGGCATTGTGATGTCACAATGCGGAAAACGGCATTGTGATGTCACAATGGGGGAAATGGCATTGTTATGTCACAATGGGGAAAACTGCATTGTGATGTCACAATGGGGGAAAAGTCATTGTGATGTCACAATGTGGGAAATGGCATTGTGATGTCACAATAGGGAAAACAGCATTGTGATGTCACAATGGGGGAAAGGGCATTGTGATGTCACAATGTGATTAACTGCATTGTGATGTCACAATGGGGTAAATGGCATTGTGATGTCACAATGGGGGAAATGGCATTGTGATGTCACAATGGGGAAAGGGCATTGTGATGTCACAATAGGGAAACGGCATTGTGATGTCACAATGGGGTAAACTGCATTCTGGTGTCACAATGGGGGAAACGGCATTGTGATGTCACAATGGGGGAAATGGCATTGTGATGTCACAATGGGGAAAGGGCATTGTGATGTCACAGTAGGGAAAACGGCATTGTGATGTCACAATGGGGGAAAGGGCATTGTGATGTCACAATGGGGTAAACTGCATTGTGATGTCACAATGGGGGAAACGGCATTGTGATGTCACACTGGGGGAAATGGCATTGTGATGTCACAATGGGGAAAAGGGCATTGCGATGTCACAATGGGGAAAACGGCATTGTGATGTCAACAATGGGGGAAATGGCATTGTGATGTCACAAGGGGGAAAGGGCATTGTGATGTCACAATGGGGGAAAGGACATTGTGATGTCACAATGGGGGAAACGGCATTGTGATGTCCCAATGGGGAAAACGGCATTGTGATGTCACAATGGGGGAAAGGGCATTGTGATGTCACAATGGGGTAAACTGCATTGTGATGTCACAATGGGGGAAATGGCATTGTGATGTCACAATGGGGGAAATGGCATTGTGATGTCACAATGGGGGAAACGGCATTGTGATGTCACAATGGGGGAAACGGCATTGTGATGTCACAATGGGGGAAATGGCATTGTGATGTCACAATGGGGGAAAGGGCATTGTGATGTCACAATGGGGTAAACTGCATTGTGATGTCACAATGGGGGAAAGGGCATTGTGATGTCACAATGCGGAAAACTGCATTGTGATGTCACAATGGGGGAAAGGGCATTGTTATGTCACAATGGGGAAAACTGCATTGTGATGTCACAATGGGGGAAAAGTCATTGTGATGTCACAATGTGGGAAATGGCATTGTGATGTCACAATAGGGAAAACAGCATTGTGATGTCACAATGGGGGAAAGGGCATTGTGATGTCACAATGTGGTTAACTGCATTGTGATGTCACAATGGGGGAAATGGCATTGTGATGTCACAATGGGGGAAATGGCATTGTGATGTCACAATGGGGAAAGGGCATTGTGATGTCACAATAGGGAAACGGCATTGTGATGTCATAATGGGGGAAAGGGCATTGTGATGTCACAATGGGGTAAACTGCATTCTGGTGTCACAATGGGGGAAACGGCATTGTGATGTCACAATGGGGGAAATGGCATTGTGATGTCACAATGGGGAAAGGGCATTGTGATGTCACAGTAGGGAAAACGGCATTGTGATGTCACAATGGGGTAAAGGGCATTGTGATGTCACAATGGGGGAAATGGCATTGTGATGTCACAATGGGGGAAATGGCATTGTGATGTCACACTGGGGGAAATGGCATTGTGATGTCACAATGGGGAAAAGGGCATTGCGATGTCACAATGGGGAAAACGGCATTGTGATGTCAACAATGGGGGAAATGGCATTGTGATGTCACAATGGGGGAAATGGCATTGTGATGTCACAATGGGGGAAAGGACATTGTGATGTCACAATGGGGGAAACGGCATTGTGATGTCCCAATGGGGAAAACGGCATTGTGATGTCACAATGGGGGAAAGGGCATTGTGATGTCACAATGGGGTAAACTGCATTGTGATGTCACAATGGGGGAAATGGCATTGTGATGTCACAATGGGGGAAATGGCATTGTGATGTCACACTGGGGGAAATGGCATTGTGATATCACAAAGGGGAAAAGGGCATTGTGATGTCACAATGGGAAAAAACGGCATTGTGATGTCACAATGGGGGAAAGGGCATTGTGATGTCACAATGGGGTAAACTGCATTGTGATGTCACAATGGGGGAAACGGCATTGTGATGTCACAATGGGGGAAACGGCATTGTGATGTCACAATGCGGAAAACTGCATTGTGATGTCACAATGGGGGAAATGGCATTGTGATGTCACAATGGGGAAAGGGCATTGTGATGTCACAATAGGGAAATGGCATTGTGATGTCACAATGGGGGAAAGGGCATTGTGATGTCACAATGGGGTAAACTGCATTCTGGTGTCACAATGGGGGAAACGGCATTGTGATGTCACAATGGGGGAAACGGCATTGTGATGTCACAATGGGGGAAATGGCATTGTGATGTGACAATGGGGGAAAGGGCATTGTGATGTCACAATGGGGTAAACTGCATTGTGATGTCACAATGGGGGAAAGGGCACTGTGATGTCACAATGCGGATAACGGCATTGTGATGTCACAATGGGGGAAAGGGCATTGTGATGTCACAATGGGGAAAACTGCATTGTGATGTCACAATGGGGGAAAAGGCATTGTGATGTCACAATGTGGGAAATGGCATTGTGATGTCACAATAGGGAAAACAGCATTGTGATGTCACAATGGGGGAAAGGGCATTGTGATGTCACAATGTGGTTAACTGCATTGTGATGTCACAATGGGGGAAATGGCATTGTGTTGTCACAATGGGGGAAATGGCATTGTGATGTCACAATGGGGAAAGGGCATTGTGATGTCACAATGGAGGAAATGGCATTGTGATGTCACAATGGGGGAAACGGCATTGTGATGTCACAATGGGGGAAAGGGCATTGTGATGTCACAATGGGGTAAACTGCATTCTGATGTCACAATGGGGGAAACGGCATTGTGATGTCACAATGGGGGAAATGGCATTGTGATGTCACAATGGGGAAAGGGCATTGTGATGTCACAGTAGGGAAAACGGCATTGTGATGTCACAATGGGGGAAAGGGCATTGTGATGTCACAATGGGGTAAACTGCATTGTGATGTCACAATGGGGGAAACGGCATTGTGATGTCACAATGGGGGAAAGGGCATTGTGATGTCACAATGGGGGAAAGGGCATTGTGATGTCAAAATAGGGAAAACGGCATTGTGATGTCACAATGGGGGAAATGGCATTGTGATGTCACAATGGGGGAAAGGGCATTGTGATGTCACAATGGGGAAAATGGCATTGTGATGTCACAATGGGGGAAAGGGCATTGCGATGTCACAATGGGGAAAACTGCATTGTGATGTCAGAATGGGGGAAAGGGCATTGTGATGTCACAATGCAGAAAACGGCATTGTGATGTCACAATGGGGGAAATGGCATTGTGATGTCACAATGGGGGAAATGGCATTGTGATATCACAATGGGGGAAATGGCATTGTGATGTCACAATGGGGGAAATGGCATTGTGATGTCACAATGGGTGAAATGGCATTGTGATGTCACAATGGGGGAAAGAGCATTGTGATGTCACAATAGGGAAAACGGCATTGTAATGTCACAATGGGGGAAATGGCATTGTGATGTCACAATGGGGGAAAGGGCATTGTGATGTCACAATGTGGAAAACGGCATTGTGATGTCACAATGGGGGAAAGGGCATTGCGATGTCACAATGGGGAAAACTGCATTGTGATGTCACAATGGGGGAAAGGGCATTGTGATGTCACAATGGGGAAAACGGCATTGTAATGTCACAATGGGGGAAATGGAATTGTGATGTCACAATGGGAAAAACAGCATTGTGATGTCACAATGGGGGAAACGGCATTGTGATATCACAATGGGGAAAGGGCATTGTGATGTCACAATGGAGGAAATGGCATTGTGATGTCACAATAGGGAAAACGGCATTGTGATGTCACAATGGTGGAAAGGGCATTGTGATGTCACAATGTGGTAAACTGCATTGTGATGTCACAATGGGGGAAACGGCATTGTGATGTCACAATGGGGGAAATGGCATTGTGATGTCACAATGGGGGAAATGGCATTGTGATGTCACAATGGGGGAAATGGCATTGTGATGTCACAATGGGGGAAATGGCATTGTGATGTCACAATGGGGGAAACGGCATTGTGATGTCACAATGGGGGAAACGGCATTGTGATGTCACAATGGGGGAAATGGCATTGTGATGTCACAATGGGGGAAAGGGCATTGTGAAGTCACAATGGGGTAAACTGCATTGTGATGTCACAATGGGGGAAAGGGCATTGTGATGTCACAATAGGGAAAACGGCATTGTGATATCACAATGGGGGAAATGGCTTTGTGATATCACAATGGGGGAAATGGCATTGTGATGTCACAATGGGGGAAAGGGCATTGCGATGTCACAATTGGGAAAACTGCATTGTGATGTCAGAATGGGGGAAAGGGCATTGTGATGTCACAATGCAGAAAACGGCATTGTGATGTCACAATGGGGGAAATGGCATTGTGATGTCACAATGGGGGAAATGGCATTGTGATATCACAATGGGGGAAATGGCATTGTGATGTCACAATAGGGGAAATGGCATTGTGATGTCACAATGGGTGAAATGGCATTGTGATGTCACAATGGGGGAAAGAGCATTGTGATGTCACAATAGGGAAAACGGCATTGTAATGTCACAATGGGGGAAATGGCATTGTGATGTCACAATGGGGGAAAGGGCATTGTGATGTCACAATGTGGAAAACGGCATTGTGATGTCACAATGGGGGAAAGGGCATTGCGATGTCACAATGGGGAAAACTGCATTGTGATGTCACAATGGGGGAAAGGGCATTGTGATGTCACAATGGGGAAAACGGCATTGTAATGTCACAATGGGGGAAATGGAATTGTGATGTCACAATGGGAAAAACAGCATTGTGATGTCACAATGGGGGAAACGGCATTGTGATATCACAATGGGGAAAGGGCATTGTGATGTCACAATGGAGGAAATGGCATTGTGATGTCACAATAGGGAAAACGGCATTGCGATGTCACAATGGGGGAAAGGGCATTGTGATGTCACAATGTGGTAAACTGCATTGTGATGTCACAATGGGGGAAACGGCATTGTGATGTCACAATGGGGGAAATGGCATTGTGATGTCACAATGGGGGAAATGGCATTGTGATGTCACAATGGGGGAAACGGCATTGTGATGTCACAATGGGGGAAAGGGCATTGTGATGTCACAATGGGGGAAAGGGCATTGTGATGTCACAATAGGGAAAACGGCATTGTGATATCACAATGGGGGAAATGGCATTGTGATGTCACAATGGGGGAAAGGGCATTGTGATGTCACAATGGGGAAAATGGCATTGTGATGTCACAATGGGGGAAAGGGCATTGCGATGTCACAATGGGGAAAACTGCATTGTGATGTCAGAATGGGGGAAAGGGCATTGTGATGTCACAATGCAGAAAACGGCATTGTGATGTCACAATGGGGGAAATGGCATTGTGATATCACAATGGGGGAAATGGCATTGTGATGTCACAATGGGGGAAATGGCATTGTGATATCACAATGGGGGAAATGGCATTGTGATGTCACAATGGGGGAAAGGGCATTGCGATGTCACAATGGGGAAAACTGCATTGTGATGTCACAATGGTGGAAAGGGCATTGTGATGTCACAATGGGGAAAACGGCATTGTAATGTCACAATGGGGGAAATGGAATTGTGATGTCACAATGGGAAAAACAGCATTGTGATGTCACAATGGGGGAAACGGCATTGTGATATCACAATGGGGAAAGGGCATTGTGATGTCACAATGGAGGAAATGGCATTGTGATGTCACAATAGGGAAAACGGCATTGCGATGTCACAATGGGGGAAAGGGCATTGTGATGTCACAATGTGGTAAACTGCATTGTGATGTCACAATGGGGGAAACGGCATTGTGATGTCACAATGGGGGAAATGGCATTGTGATGTCACAATGGGGGAAATGGCATTGTGATGTCACAATGGGGGAAATGGCATTGTGATGTCACAATGGGGGAAATGGCATTGTGATGTCACAATGGAGGAAATGGCATTGTGATGTCACAATGGGGAAAACGGCATTGTAATGTCACAATGGGGGAAAGGGCATTGCGATGTCACAATGGGGAAAACTGCATTGTGATGTCACAATGGGGGAAACGGCATTGTGATGTCACAATGGGGGAAATGGCATTGTGATGTCACAATGTGGGAAAGGGCATTGTAATGTCACAATGGGGAAAACGGCATTGTAATGTCACAATGGGGGAAATGGAATTGTGATGTCACAATGGGAAAAACAGCATTGTGATGTCACAATGGTGGAAAGGGCATTGTGATGTCACAATGGGGTAAACTGCATTGTGATGTCACAATGGGGGAAAGGGCATTGTGATGTCACAATGCGGAAAACGGCATTGTGATGTCACAATGGGGGAAATGCATTGTGATGTCACAATGTGGGAAATGGCATTGTGATGTCACAATAGGGAAAACAGCATTGTGATGTCACAATGGGGGAAAGGGCATTGTGATGTCACAATGTGGTTAACTGCATTGTGATGTCACAATGGGGGAAATGGCATTGTGATGTCACAATGGGGGAAATGGCATTGTGATGTCACAATGGGGAAAGGGCATTGTGATGTCACAATGGAGGAAATGGCATTGTGATGTCACAATAGGGAAACGGCATTGCGATGTCACAATGGAGGAAAGGGCATTGTGATGTCACAATGGGGTAAACTGCATTCTGATGTCACAATGGGGGAAACGGCATTGTGATGTCACAAGGGGGGAAATGGAATTGTGATGTCACAATGGGAAAAACAGCATTGTGATGTCACAATGGGGGAAACGGCATTGTGATATCACAATGGGGAAAGGGCATTGTGATGTCACAATGGAGGAAATGGCATTGTGATGTCACAATAGGGAAAACGGCATTGTGATGTCACAATGGGGGAAAGGGCATTGTGATGTCACAATGTGGTAAACTGCATTGTGATGTCACAATGGGGGAAACGGCATTGTGATGTCACAATGGGGGAAATGGCATTGTGATGTCACAATGGGGGAAATGGCATTGTGATGTCACAATGGGGGAAATGGCATTGTGATGTCACAATGGGGGAAATGGCATTGTGATGTCACAATGGGGAAAAGGGCATTGTGATGTCACAATGGGGAAAACGGCATTGTGATGTCACAATGGGGGAAAGGGCATTGTGATGTCACAATGGGGAAAATGGCATTGTGATGTCACAATGGGGGAAAGGGCATTGCGATGTCACAATGTGGAAAACGGCATTGTGATGTCACAATGGGGGAAAGGGCATTGCGATGTCACAATGGGGAAAACTGCATTGTGATGTCACAATGGTGGAAAGGGCATTGTGATGTCACAATGGGGAAAACGGCATTGTAATGTCACAATGGGGGAAATGGAATTGTGATGTCACAATGGGAAAAACAGCATTGTGATGTCACAATGGGGGAAACGGCATTGTGATATCACAATGGGGAAAGGGCATTGTGATGTCACAATGGAGGAAATGGCATTGTGATGTCACAATAGGGAAAACGGCATTGCGATGTCACAATGGGGGAAAGGGCATTGTGATGTCACAATGTGGTAAACTGCATTGTGATGTCACAATGGGGGAAACGGCATTGTGATGTCACAATGGGGGAAATGGCATTGTGATGTCACAATGGGGGAAATGGCATTGTGATGTCACAATGGGGAAAACGGCATTGTAATGTCACAATGGGAGAAAGGGCATTGCGATGTCACAATGGGGAAAACTGCATTGTGATGTCACAATGGGGGAAACGGCATTGTGATGTCACAATGGGGGAAATGGCATTGTGATGTCACAATGTGGGAAAGGGCATTGTAATGTCACAATGGGGAAAACGGCATTGTAATGTCACAATGGGGGAAATGGAATTGTGATGTCACAATGGGAAAAACAGCATTGTGATGTCACAATGGTGGAAAGGGCATTGTGATGTCACAATGGGGTAAACTGCATTGTGATGTCACAATGGGGGAAAGGGCATTGTGATGTCACAATGGGGTAAACTGCATTGTGATGTCACAATGGGGGAAAGGGCATTGTGATGTCACAATGCGGAAAACGGCATTGTGATGTCACAATGGGGGAAAGGGCATTGTTATGTCACAATGGGGAAAACTGCATTGTGATGTCACAATGGGGGAAATGCATTGTGATGTCACAATGTGGGAAATGGCATTGTGATGTCACAATAGGGAAAACAGCATTGTGATGTCACATTGGGGGAAAGGGCATTGTGATGTCACAATGTGGTTAACTGCATTGTGATGTCACAATGGGGGAAATGGCATTGTGATGTCACAATGGGGGAAATGGCATTGTGATGTCACAATGGGGAAAGGGCATTGTGATGTCACAATGGAGGAAATGGCATTGTGATGTCACAATAGGGAAACGGCATTGTGATGTCACAATGGGGGAAAGGGCATTGTGATGTCACAATGGGGTAAACTGCATTCTGATGTCACAATGGGGGAAACGGCATTGTGATGTCACAATGGGGGAAATGGCATTGTGATGTCACAATGGGGAAAGGGCATTGTGATGTCACAGTAGGGAAAACGGCATTGTGATGTCACAATGGGGGAAAGGGCATTGTGATGTCACAATGGGGTAAACTGCATTGTGATGTCACAATAGGGGAAACGGCATTGTGATGTCACAATGGGGGAAATGGCATTGTGATGTCACAATGGGGAAAGGGCATTGTGATGTCACAGTAGGGAAAACGGCATTGTGATGTCACAATGGGGGAAAGGGCATTGTGATGTCACAATGGGGTAAACTGCATTGTGATGTCACAATGGGGGAAACGGCATTGTGATGTCACAATGGGGGAAACGGCATTGTGATGTCACAATGGGGGAAATGGCATTGTGATGTCACAATGGGGGAAATGGCATTGTGATGTCACACTGGGGGAAATGGCATTGTGATGTCACAATGGGGAAAAGGGCATTGTGATGTCACAATGGGGAAAACGGCATTGTGATGTCAACAATGGGGGAAATGGCATTGTGATGTCACAATGGGGGAAAGGGCATTGTGATGTCACAATGGGGGAAAGGACATTGTGATGTCACAATGGGGGAAACGGCATTGTGATGTCCCAATGGGGGAAACGGCATTGTGATGTCACAATGGGGGAAAGGGCATTGTGATGTCACAATGGGGTAAACTGCATTGTGATGTCACAATGGGGGAAATGGCATTGTGACGTCACAATGGGGGAAATGGCATTGTGATGTCACACTGGGGGAAATGGCATTGTGATGTCACAATGGGGAAAAGGGCATTGTGATGTCACAATGGGAAAAAAACGGCATTGTGATGTCACAATGGGGGAAAGGGCATTGTGATGTCACAATGGGGTAAACTGCATTGTGATGTCACAATGGGGGAAACGGCATTGTGATGTCACAATGGGGGAAAGGGCATTGTGATGTCACAATAGGGAAAACGGCATTGTGATGTCACAATGGGGGAAATGGCATTGTGATGTCACAATGGGGGAAAGGGCATTGTGATGTCACAATGGGGAAAATGGCATTGTGATGTCACAATGGGGGAAAGGGCATTGCGATGTCACAATGGGGAAAACTGCATTGTGATGTCAGAATGGGGGAAATGGCATTGTGATGTCACAATGCAGAAAACGGCATTGTGATGTCACAATGGGGGAAATGGCATTGTGATGTCACAATGGGGGAAATGGCATTGTGATATCACAATGGGGGAAATGGCATTGTGATGTCACAATGGGGGAAATGGCATTGTGATGTCACAATGGGTGAAATGGCATTGTGATGTCACAATGGGGGAAAGAGCATTGTGATGTCACAATAGGGAAAACGGCATTGTAATGTCACAATGGGGGAAATGGCATTGTGATGTCACAATGGGGGAAAGGGCATTGTGATGTCACAATGTGGAAAACGGCATTGTGATGTCACAATGGGGGAAAGGGCATTGCGATGTCACAATGGGGAAAACTGCATTGTGATGTCACAATGGGGGAAAGGGCATTGTGATGTCACAATGGGGAAAACGGCATTGTAATGTCACAATGGGGGAAATGGAATTGTGATGTCACAATGGGAAAAACAGCATTGTGATGTCACAATGGGGGAAACGGCATTGTGATATCACAATGGGGAAAGGGCATTGTGATGTCACAATGGAGGAAATGGCATTGTGATGTCACAATAGGGAAAACGGCATTGTGATGTCACAATGGTGGAAAGGGCATTGTGATGTCACAATGTGGTAAACTGCATTGTGATGTCACAATGGGGGAAACGGCATTGTGATGTCACAATGGGGGAAATGGCATTGTGATGTCACAATGGGGGAAATGGCATTGTGATGTCACAATGGGGGAAATGGCATTGTGATGTCACAATGGGGGAAATGGCATTGTGATGTCACAATGGGGGAAACGGCATTGTGATGTCACAATGGGGGAAACGGCATTGTGATGTCACAATGGGGGAAATGGCATTGTGATGTCACAATGGGGGAAAGGGCATTGTGATGTCACAATGGGGTAAACTGCATTGTGATGTCACAATGGGGGAAAGGGCATTGTGATGTCACAATAGGGAAAACGGCATTGTGATATCACAATGGGGGAAATGGCATTGTGATATCACAATGGGGGAAATGGCATTGTGATGTCACAATGGGGGAAAGGGCATTGCGATGTCACAATGGGGAAAACTGCATTGTGATGTCAGAATGGGGGAAAGGGCATTGTGATGTCACAATGCAGAAAACGGCATTGTGATGTCACAATGGGGGAAATGGCATTGTGATGTCACAATGGGGGAAATGGCATTGTGATATCACAATGGGGGAAATGGCATTGTGATGTCACAATAGGGGAAATGGCATTGTGATGTCACAATGGGTGAAATGGCATTGTGATGTCACAATGGGGGAAAGAGCATTGTGATGTCACAATAGGGAAAACGGCATTGTAATGTCACAATGGGGGAAATGGCATTGTGATGTCACAATGGGGGAAAGGGCATTGTGATGTCACAATGGGGAAAACGGCATTGTAATGTCACAATGGGGGAAATGGAATTGTGATGTCACAATGGGAAAAACAGCATTGTGATGTCACAATGGGGGAAACGGCATTGTGATATCACAATGGGGAAAGGGCATTGTGATGTCACAATGGAGGAAATGGCATTGTGATGTCACAATAGGGAAAACGGCATTGCGATGTCACAATGGGGGAAAGGGCATTGTGATGTCACAATGTGGTAAACTGCATTGTGATGTCACAATGGGGGAAACGGCATTGTGATGTCACAATGGGGGAAATGGCATTGTGATGTCACAATGGGGGAAATGGCATTGTGATGTCACAATGGGGGAAACGGCATTGTGATGTCACAATGGGGGAAAGGGCATTGTGATGTCACAATGGGGGAAAGGGCATTGCGATGTCACAATAGGGAAAACGGCATTGTGATATCACAATGGGGGAAATGGCATTGTGATGTCACAATGGGGGAAAGGGCATTGTGATGTCACAATGGGGAAAATGGCATTGTGATGTCACAATGGGGGAAAGGGCATTGCGATGTCACAATGGGGAAAACTGCATTGTGATGTCAGAATGGGGGAAAGGGCATTGTGATGTCACAATGCAGAAAACGGCATTGTGATGTCACAATGGGGGAAATGGCATTGTGATATCACAATGGGGGAAATGGCATTGTGATGTCACAATGGGGGAAATGGCATTGTGATATCACAATGGGGGAAATGGCATTGTGATGTCACAATGGGGGAAATGGCATTGTGATGTCACAATGGGGAATACGGCATTGTAATGTCACAATGGGGGAAAGGGCATTGTGATGTCACAATGGGGAAAACGGCATTGTAATGTCACAATGGGGGAAATGGAATTGTGATGTCACAATGGGAAAAACAGCATTGTGATGTCACAATGGGGGAAACGGCATTGTGATATCACAATGGGGAAAGGGCATTGTGATGTCACAATGGAGGAAATGGCATTGTGATGTCACAATAGGGAAAACGGCATTGCGATGTCACAATGGGGGAAAGGGCATTGTGATGTCACAATGTGGTAAACTGCATTGTGATGTCACAATGGGGGAAACGGCATTGTGATGTCACAATGGGGGAAATGGCATTGTGATGTCACAATGGGGGAAATGGCATTGTGATGTCACAATGGGGGAAATGGCATTGTGATGTCACAATGGGGGAAATGGCATTGTGATGTCACAATGGGGGAAATTGCATTGTGATGTCACAATGGGGGAAATGGCATTGTGATGTCACAATGGGGGAAACGGCATTGTGATGTCACAATGGGGGAAATGGCATTGTGATGTCACAATGGGGGAAAGGGCATTGTGATGTCATAATGGGGTAAACTGCATTGTGATGTCACAATGGGGGAAAGGGCATTGTGATGTCACAATGCGGAAAACGGCATTGTGATGTCACAATGGGGGAAACTGCATTGTGATGTCACAATGGGGAAAACTGCATTTTGATGTCACAATGGGGGAAAAGGCATTCTGATGTCACAATGTGGTTAACTGCATTGTGATGTCACAATGGGGGAAATGGCATTGTGATGTCACAATGGGGGAAATGGCATTGTGATGTCACAATGGGGAAAGGGCATTGTGATGTCACAATAGGGAAAACGGCATTGTGATGTCACAATGGGGGAAATGGCATTGTGATGTCACACTGGGGGAAATGGCATTCTGATGTCACAATGGGGAAACGGCATTGTGATGTCACAGTAGGGAAAACGGCATTGTGATGTCACAATGGGGGAAAGGGCATTGTGATGTCACAATGGGGGAAACGGCATTGTGATGTCACAATGGGGGAAAGGGCATTGTGATGTCACAATGGGGTAAACTGCATTGTGATGTCACAATGGGGGAAAGGGCATTGTGATGTCACAATGGGGTAAACTGCATTCTGATGTCACAATGGGGGAAACGGCATTGTGATGTCACAATGGGGGAAATGGCATTGTGATGTCACAATGGGGAAAGGGCATTGTGATGTCACAGTAGGGAAAACGGCATTGTGATGTCACAATGGGGGAAAGGGCATTGTGATGTCACAATGGGGGAAACGGCATTGTGATGTCACAATGGGGGAAAGGGCATTGTGATGTCACAATGGGGTAAACTGCATTGTGATGTCACAATGGGGGAAACGGCATTGTGATGTCACAATGGGGGAAATGGCATTGTGATGTCACAATGGGGGAAAGGGCATTGTGATGTCACAATAGGGAAAACGGCATTGTGATGTCACAATGGGGGAAATGGCATTGTGATGTCACACTGGGGGAAATGGCATTCTGATGTCACAATGGGGAAAAGGGCATTGTGATGTCACAATGGGGAAAACGGCATTGTGATGTCAACAATGGGGGAAATGGCATTGTGATGTCACAATGGGGGAAAGGGCATTGTGATGTCACAATGGGGGAAAGGGCATTGTGATGTCACAATGGGGGAAACGGCATTGTGATGTCCCAATGGGGAAAACGGCATTGTGATGTCACAATGGGGGAAAGGGCATTGTGATGTCACAATGGGGTAAACTGCATTGTGATGTCACAATGGGGGAAATGGCATTGTGATGTCACAATGGGGGAAATGGCATTGTGATGTCACACTGGGGGAAATGGCATTGTGATGTCACAATGGGGAAAAGGGCATTGTGATGTCACAATGGGGAAAACGGCATTGTGATGTCACAATGGGGGAAATGGCATTGTGATGTCACAATGGGTGAAATGGCATTGTGATGTCACAATGGGGTAAACTGCATTGTGACGTCACAATGGGGGAAAAGGCATTGTGATGTCACAATGTGAGAAATGGCATTGTGATGTCACAATGGGGAATGGGCATTGTGATGTCACAATGGGGAATGGGCATTGTAATGTCACAATGGAGGAAATTGCATATTGATGTCACAAAAGGGAAAACGGCATTGTGATGTCACAATGGGGGAAAGGGCATTGTGATGTCACAATGGGGTAAACTGCATTGTGATGTCACAATGGGGGAAATGGCATTGTGATGTCACAATGGGGGAAATGGCATTGTGATGTCACAATGGGGGAAATGGCATTGTGATGTCACAATAGGGAAAACGGCATTGTGATGTCACAATGGGGGAAATGGCATTGTGATGTCACAATGGGGGAAATGGCATTGTGATGTCACAATGGGGATAGGGCATTGTGATGTCACAATGGAGGAAATGGCATTGTGATGTCACAATAGGGAAAACGGCATTGTGATGTCACAATGGGGGAAAGGGCATTGTGATGTCACAATGTGGTAAACTGCATTGTGATGTCACAATGGGGGAAATGGCATTGTGATGTCACAATGGGGGAAATGGCATTGTGATGTCACAATGGGGGAAATGGCATTGTGATGTCACAATGGGTGAAATGGCATTGTGATGTCACAATGGGGGAAAGAGCATTGTGATGTCACAATAGGGAAAACGGCATTGTAATGTCACAATGGGGGAAATGGCATTGTGATGTCACAATGGGGGAAAGGGCATTGTGATGTCACAATGTGGAAAACGGCATTGTGATGTCACAATGGGGGAAAGGGCATTGCGATGTCACAATGGGGAAAACTGCATTGTGATGTCACAATGGGGGAAAGGGCATTGTGATGTCACAATGGGGAAAACGGCATTGTAATGTCACAATGGGGGAAATGGAATTGTGATGTCACAATGGGAAACACAGCATTGTGATGTCACAATGGGGGAAACGGCATTGTGATATCACAATGGGGAAAGGGCATTGTGATGTCACAATGGAGGAAATGGCATTGTGATGTCACAATAGGGAAAACGGCATTGCGATGTCACAATGGGGGAAAGGGCATTGTGATGTCACAATGTGGTAAACTGCATTGTGATGTCACAATGGGGGAAACGGCATTGTGATGTCACAATGGGGGAAATGGCATTGTGATGTCACAATGGGGGAAATGGCATTGTGATGTCACAATGGGGGAAATGGCATTGTGATGTCACAATGGGGGAAATGGCATTGTGATGTCACAATGGGGGAAATGGCATTGTGATGTCACAATGGGGGAAACGGCATTGTGATGTCACAATGGGGGAAATGGCATTGTGATGTCACAATGCGGAAAACGGCATTGTGATGTCACAATGGGGTAAACTGCATTGTGATGTCACAATGGGGGAAAGGGCATTGTGATGTCACAATGCGGAAAACGGCATTGTGATGTCACAATGGGGGAAACTGCATTGTGATGTCACAATGGGGAAAACTGCATTGTGATGTCACAATGGGGGAAAAGGCATTGTGATGTCACAATGTGGGAAATGGCATTGTGATGTCACAATAGGGAAAACAGCATTGTGATGTCACAATGGGGGAAAGGGCATTCTGATGTCACAATGTGGTTAACTGCATTGTGATGTCACAATGGGGGAAATGGCATTGTGATGTCACAATGGGGGAAATTGCATTGTGATGTCACAATGGGGAAAGGGCATTGTGATGTCACAATGGAGGAAATGGCATTGTGATGTCACAATAGGGAAACGGCATTGTGATGTCACAATGGGGGAAAGGGCATTGTGATGTCACAATGGGGTAAACTGCATTCTGATGTCACAATGGGGGAAACGGCATTGTGATGTCACAATGGGGGAAATGGCATTGTGATGTCACAATGGGGAAAGGGCATTGTGATGTCACAGTAGGGAAAACGGCATTGTGATGTCACAATGGGGGAAAGGGCATTGTGATGTCACAATGGGGGAATGGCATTGTGATGTCACAATGGGGGAAACGGCATTGTGATGTCACAATGGGGTAAACTGCATTGTGATGTCACAATGGGGGAAAGGGCATTGTGATGTCACAATGGGGTAAACTGCATTGTGATGTCACAATGGGGGAAATGGCATTGTGATGTCACAATGGGGGAAATGGCATTGTGATGTCACACTGGGGGAAATGGCATTGTGATGTCACAATGGGGAAAAGGGCATTGTGATGTCACAATGGGGAAAACGGCATTGTGATGTCACAATGGGGGAAAGGGCACTGTGATGTCTACATTGGGGTAAACTGCATTGTGATGTCACAATGGGGGAAACGGCATTGTGATGTCACAATGGGGGGAAGGGCATTGTGATGTCACAATGGGGGAAAGGGCATTGTGATGTCACAATAGGGAAAACGGCATTGTGATATCACAATGGGGGAAATGGCATTGTGATGTCACAATGGGGGAAAGGGCATTGTGATGTCACAATGGGGAAAATGGCATTGTGATGTCACAATGGGGGAAAGGGCATTGCGATGTCACAATGGGGAAAACTGCATTGTGATGTCAGAATGGGGGAAAGGGCATTGTGATGTCACAATGCAGAAAACGGCATTGTGATGTCACAATGGGGGAAATGGCATTGTGATGTCACAATGGGGAAAATGGCATTGTGATATCACAATGGGGGAAATGGCATTGTGATGTCACAATGGGGGAAATGGCATTGTGATGTCACAATGGGTGAAATGGCATTGTGATGTCACAATGGGGGAAAGAGCATTGTGATGTCACAATAGGGAAAACGGCATTGTAATGTCACAATGGGGGAAATGGCATTGTGATGTCACAATGGGGGAAAGGGCATTGTGATGTCACAATGTGGAAAACGGCATTGTGATGTCACAATGGGGGAAAGGGTATTGCGATGTCACAATGGGGAAAACTGCATTGTGATGTCACAATGGGGGAAAGGGCATTGTGATGTCACAATGGGGAAAACGGCATTGTAATGTCACAATGGGGGAAATGGAATTGTGATGTCACAATGGGAAAAACAGCATTGTGATGTCACAATGGGGGAAACGGCATTGTGATATCACAATGGGGAAAGGGCATTGTGATGTCACAATGGAGGAAATGGCATTGTGATGTCACAATAGGGAAAACGGCACTGCGATGTCACAATGGGGGAAAGGGCATTGTGATGTCACAATGTGGTAAACTGCATTGTGATGTCACAATGGGGGAAACGGCATTGTGATGTCACAATGGGGGAAATGGCATTGTGATGTCACAATGGGGGAAATGGCATTGTGATGTCACAATGGGGGAAACTGCATTGTGATGTCACAATGGGGGAAACGGCATTGTGATGTCACAATGGGGGAAAGGGCATTGTGATGTCACAATGGGGGAAAGGGCATTGTGATGTCACAATAGGGAAAACGGCATTGTGATATCACAATGGGGGAAATGGCATTGTGATGTCACAATGGGGGAAAGGGCATTGTGATGTCACAATGGGGAAAATGGCATTGTGATGTCACAATGGGGGAAAGGGCATTGCGATGTCACAATGGGGAAAACTGCATTGTGATGTCAGAATGGGGGAAAGGGCATTGTGATGTCACAATGCAGAAAACGGCATTGTGATGTCACAATGGGGGAAATGGCATTGTGATGTCACAATGGGGGAAATGGCATTGTGATATCACAATGGGGGAAATGGCATTGTGATGTCACAATGGGGGAAATGGCATTGTGATGTCACAATGGGTGAAATGGCATTGTGATGTCACAATGGGGGAAAGAGCATTGTGATGTCACAATAGGGAAAACGGCATTGTAATGTCACAATGGGGGAAATGGCATTGTGATGTCACAATGGGGGAAAGGGCATTGTGATGTCACAATGTGGAAAACGGCATTGTGATGTCACAATGGGGGAAAGGGTATTGCGATGTCACAATGGGGAAAACTGCATTGTGATGTCACAATGGGGGAAAGGGCATTGTGATGTCACAATGGGGAAAACGGCATTGTAATGTCACAATGGGGGAAATGGAATTGTGATGTCACAATGGGAAAAACAGCATTGTGATGTCACAATGGGGGAAACGGCATTGTGATATCACAATGGGGAAAGGGCATTGTGATGTCACAATGGAGGAAATGGCATTGTGATGTCACAATAGGGAAAACGGCATTGCGATGTCACAATGGGGGAAAGGGCATTGTGATGTCACAATGTGGTAAACTGCATTGTGATGTCACAATGGGGGAAACGGCATTGTGATGTCACAATGGGGGAAATGGCATTGTGATGTCACAATGGGGGAAATGGCATTGTGATGTCACAATGGGGGAAACTGCATTGTGATGTCACAATGGGGGAAACGGCATTGTGATGTCACAATGGGGGAAAAGGCATTGTGATGTCACAATGGGGGAAAGGGCATTGTGATGTCACAATAGGGAAAACGGCATTGTGATATCACAATGGGGGAAATGGCATTGTGATGTCACAATGGGGGAAAGGGCATTGTGATGTCACAATGGGGAAAATGGCATTGTGATGTCACAATGGGGGAAAGGGCATTGCGATGTCACAATGGGGAAAACTGCATTGTGATGTCAGAATGGGGGAAAGGGCATTGTGATGTCACAATGCAGAAAACGGCATTGTGATGTCACAATGGGGGAAATGGCATTGTGATGTCACAATGGGGGAAATGGCATTGTGATATCACAATGGGGGAAATGGCATTGTGATGTCACAATGGGGGAAATGGCATTGTGATGTCACAATGGGTGAAATGGCATTGTGATGTCACAATGGGGGAAAGAGCATTGTGATGTCACAATAGGGAAAACGGCATTGTAATGTCACAATGGGGGAAATGGCATTGTGATGTCACAATGGGGGAAAGGGCATTGTGATGTCACAATGTGGAAAACGGCATTGTGATGTCACAATGGGGGAAAGGGCATTGTGATGTCACAATGGGGAAAACGGCATTGTGACATCACAATGGGGGAAATGGAATTGTGATGTCACAATGGGAAAAACAGCATTGTGATGTCACAATGGGGGAAACGGCATTGTGATATCACAATGGGGAAAGGGCATTGTGATGTCACAATGTGGTAAACTGCATTGTGATGTCACAATGGGGGAAATGGCATTGTGATGTCACAATGGGGGAAATGGCATTGTGATGTCACAATGGGGGAAATGGCATTGTGATGTCACAATGGGGGAAATGGCATTGTGATGTCACAATGGGGGAAACGGCATTGTGATGTCACAATGGGGGAAATGGCATTGTGATGTCACAATGGGGGAAAGGGCATTGTGATGTCACAATGGGGTAAACTGCATTGTGATGTCACAATGGGGGAAAGGGCATTGTGATGTCACAATGCGGAAAACGGCATTGTGATGTCACAATGGGGGAAACTGCATTGTGATGTCACAATGGGGAAAACTGCATTGTGATGTCACAATGGGGGAAAAGGCATTGTGATGTCACAATGTGGGAAATGGCATTGTGATGTCACAATAGGGAAACAGCATTGTGATGTCACAATGGGGGAAAGGGCATTCTGATGTCACAATGTGGTTAACTGCATTGTGATGTCACAATGGGGGAAATGGCATTGTGATGTCACAATGGGGAAAGGGCATTGTGATGTCACAATGGAGGAAATGGCATTGTGATGTCACAATAGCGAAACGGCATTGTGATGTCACAATGGGGGAAAGGGCATTGTGATGTCACAATGGGGTAAACTGCATTCTGATGTCACAATGGGGTAAACTGCATTCTGATGTCACAATGGGGGAAACGGCATTGTGATGTCACAATGGGGGAAATGGCATTGTGATGTCACAATGGGGAAAGGGCATTGTGATGTCACAGTAGGGAAAACGGCATTGTGATGTCACAATGGGGGAAAGGGCATTGTGATGTCACAATGGGGGAAATGGCATTGTGATGTCACAATGGGGGAAACTGCATTGTGATGTCACAATGGGGGAAACGGCATTGTGATGTCACAATGGGGGAAATGGCATTGTGATGTCACAATGGGGGAAAGGGCATTGTGATGTCACAATGGGGTAAACTGCATTGTGATGTCACAATGGGGGAAAGGGCATTGTGATGTCGCAATGGGGTAAACTGCATTGTGATGTCACAATGGGGGAAATGGCATTGTGATGTCACAATGGGGGAAATGGCATTGTGATGTCACACTGGGGGAAATGGCATTGTGATGTCACAATGGGGAAAAGGGCATTGTGATGTCACAATGGGGAAAACGGCATTGTGATGTCACAATGGGGGAAAGGGCATTGTGATGTCACCATGGGGTAAACTGCATTGTGATGTCACAATGGGGGAAACGGCATTGTGATGTCACAATGGGGGAAAGGGCATTGTGATGTCACAATGGGGGAAAGGGCATTGTGATGTCACAATAGGGAAAACGGCATTGTGATATCACAATGGGGGAAATGGCATTGTGATGTCACAATGGGGGAAAGGGCATTGTGATGTCACAATGGGGAAAATGGCATTGTGATGTCACAATGGGGGAAAGGGCATTGCGATGTCACAATGGGGAAAACTGCATTGTGATGTCACAATGGGGGAAAGGGCATTGTGATGTCACAATGCAGAAAACGGCATTGTGATGTCACAATGGGGGAAATGGCATTGTGATGTCACAATGGGGGAAATGGCATTGTGATATCACAATGGGGGAAATGGCATTGTGATGTCACAATGGGGGAAATGGCATTGTGATGTCACAATGGGTGAAATGGCATTGTGATGTCACAATGGGGGAAAGAGCATTGTGATGTCACAATAGGGAAAACGGCATTGTAATGTCACAATGGGGGAAATGGCATTGTGATGTCACAATGGGGGAAAGGGCATTGTGATGTCACAATGTGGAAAACGGCATTGTGATGTCACAATGGGGGAAAGGGCATTGCGATGTCACAATGGGGAAAACTGCATTGTGATGTCACAATGGGGGAAAGGGCATTGTGATGTCACAATGGGGAAAACGGCATTGTAATGTCACAATGGGGGAAATGGAATTGTGATGTCACAATGGGAAAAACAGCATTGTGATGTCACAATGGGGGAAACAGCATTGTGATATCACAATGGGGAAAGGGCATTGTGATGTCACAATGGAGGAAATGGCATTGTGATGTCACAATGGAGGAAACGGCATTGCGATGTCACAATGGGGGAAAGGGCATTGTGATGTCACAATGTGGTAAACTGCATTGTGATGTCACAATGGGGGAAACGGCATTGTGATGTCACAATGGGGGAAATGGCATTGTGATGTCACAATAGGGGAAATGGCATTGTGATGTCACAATGGGGGAAATGGCATTGTGATGTCACAATGGGGGAAATGGCATTGTGATGTCACAATGGGGGAAATGGCATTGTGATGTCACAATGGGGGAAACGGCATTGTGATGTCACAATGGGGGAAATGGCATTGTGATGTCACAATGGGGGAAAGGGCATTGTGATGTCACAATGGGGTAAACTGCATTGTGATGTCACAATGGGGGAAAGGGCATTGTGATGTCACAATGCGGAAAACGGCATTGTGATGTCACAATGGGGGAAACTGCATTGTGATGTCACAATGGGGAAAACTGCATTGTGATGTCACAATGGGGGAAAAGGCATTGTGATGTCACAATGTGGGAAATGGCATTGTGATGTCACAATAGGGAAACAGGATTGTGATGTCACAATGGGGGAAAGGGCATTCTGATTTTACAATGTGGTTAACTGCATTGTGATGTCACAATGGGGGAAATGGCATTGTGATGTCACAATGGGGGAAATGGCATTGTGATGTCACAATGGGGAAAGGGCATTGTGATGTCACAATGGAGGAAATGGCATTGTGATGTCACAATGGAGGAAACAGCATTGTGATGTCACAATGGGGGAAACGGCATTGTGATATCACAATGGGGAAAGGGCATTGTGATGTCACAATGGAGGAAATGGCATTGTGATGTCACAATGGAGGAAACGGCATTGCGATGTCACAATGGGGGAAAGGGCATTGTGATGTCACAATGTGGTAAACTGCATTGTGATGTCACAATGGGGGAAACGGCATTGTGATGTCACAATGGGGGAAATGGCATTGTGATGTCACAATGGGGGAAATGGCATTGTGATGTCACAATGGGGGAAACTGCATTGTGATGTCACAATGGGGGAAACGGCATTGTGATGTCACAATGGGGGAAAGGGCATTGTGATGTCACAATGGGGAAAACGGCATTGTAATGTCACAATGGGGGAAATGGAATTGTGATGTCACAATGGGAAAAACAGCATTGTGATGTCACAATGGGGGAAACGGCATTGTGATATCACAATGGGGAAAGGGCATTGTGATGTCACAATGGAGGAAATGGCATTGTGATGTCACAATAGGGAAAACGGCATTGCGATGTCACAATGGGGGAAAGGGCATTGTGATGTCACAATGTGGTAAACTGCATTGTGATGTCACAATGGGGGAAACGGCATTGTGATGTCACAATGAGGGAAATGGCATTGTGATGTCACAATGGGGGAAATGGCATTGTGATGTCACAATGGGGGAAACTGCATTGTGATGTCACAATGGGGGAAACGGCATTGTGATGTCACAATGGGGGAAAAGGCATTGTGATGTCACAATGGGGGAAAGGGCATTGTGATGTCACAATAGGGAAAACGGCATTGTGATATCACAATGGGGGAAATGGCATTGTGATGTCACAATGGGGGAAAGGGCATTGTGATGTCACAATGGGGAAAATGGCATTGTGATGTCACAATGGGGGAAAGGGCATTGCGATGTCACAATGGGGAAAACTGCATTGTGATGTCAGAATGGGGGAAAGGGCATTGTGATGTCACAATGCAGAAAACGGCATTGTGATGTCACAATGGGGGAAATGGCATTGTGATGTCACAATGGGGGAAATGGCATTGTGATGTCACAATGGGGGAAAGAGCATTGTGATGTCACAATAGGGAAAACGGCATTGTAATGTCACAATGGGGGAAATGGCATTGTGATGTCACAATGGGGGAAAGGGCATTGTGATGTCACAATGTGGAAAACGGCATTGTGATGTCACAATGGGGGAAAGGGCATTGTGATGTCACAATGGGGAAAACGGCATTGTGACATCACAATGGGGGAAATGGAATTGTGATGTCACAATGGGAAAAACAGCATTGTGATGTCACAATGGGGGAAACGGCATTGTGATATCACAATGGGGAAAGGGCATTGTGATGTCACAATGTGGTAAACTGCATTGTGATGTCACAATGGGGGAAATGGCATTGTGATGTCACAATGGGGGAAATGGCATTGTGATGTCACAATGGGGGAAATGGCATTGTGATGTCACAATGGGGGAAATGGCATTGTGATGTCACAATGGGGGAAACGGCATTGTGATGTCACAATGGGGGAAATGGCATTGTGATGTCACAATGGGGGAAAGGGCATTGTGATGTCACAATGGGGTAAACTGCATTGTGATGTCACAATGGGGGAAAGGGCATTGTGATGTCACAATGCGGAAAACGGCATTGTGATGTCACAATGGGGGAAACTGCATTGTGATGTCACAATGGGGAAAACTGCATTGTGATGTCACAATGGGGGAAAAGGCATTGTGATGTCACAATGTGGGAAATGGCATTGTGATGTCACAATAGGGAAACAGCATTGTGATGTCACAATAGGGGAAAGGGCATTGTGATGTCACAATGTGGTTAACTGCATTGTGATGTCACAATGGGGGAAATGGCATTGTGATGTCACAATGGGGAAAGGGCATTGTGATGTCACAATGGAGGAAATGGCATTGTGATGTCACAATAGCGAAACGGCATTGTGATGTCACAATGGGGGAAAGGGCATTGTGATGTCACAATGGGGTAAACTGCATTCTGATGTCACAATGGGGTAAACTGCATTCTGATGTCACAATGGGGGAAACGGCATTGTGATGTCACAATGGGGGAAATGGCATTGTGATGTCACAATGGGGAAAGGGCATTGTGATGTCACAGTAGGGAAAACGGCATTGTGATGTCACAATGGGGGAAAGGGCATTGTGATGTCACAATGGGGGAAATGGCATTGTGATGTCACAATGGGGGAAACGGCATTGTGATGTCACAATGGGGGAAACGGCATTGTGATGTCACAATGGGGGAAATGGCATTGTGATGTCACAATGGGGGAAAGGGCATTGTGATGTCACAATGGGGTAAACTGCATTGTGATGTCACAATGGGGGAAAGGGCATTGTGATGTTGCAATGGGGTAAACTGCATTGTGATGTCACAATGGGGGAAATGGCATTGTGATGTCACAATGGGGGAAATGGCATTGTGATGTCACACTGGGGGAAATGGCATTGTGATGTCACAATGGGGAAAAGGGCATTGTGATGTCACAAT
>NW_027102326.1:0-65309 GCF_035609145.1 Eleutherodactylus coqui | reverse complement strand
AAATGGCCTCCTAAAACATCTCCTCCACCAAGAAATGCAGCCACCTCCCCAATTAATACTTTTACACATCGGAAGTAAATTATCTCGTTATTATACCAGTTAAACGTGTGTGTCCAGACATTTGCCTCAGCTGTATTGTTGTACCTAAGTGCTGTATACTTTATACCAAAAATCCAATGGAACCCAAGAGTAAGCAGGACAATCTTTCCATAAGAGAAGGTTTTCCTGCTGTCTTATGGGGTCTGATGTGTTATTTATTTATTTTTTACACAATATATACAGTTACTGATCACATAACTAGGCAAATAAGGCCCAAATTAGTAAAATATGCATCTAAAGCCTAAGTCACATGTCCATAATACAGATACAATACATACTGAGCCCCTTATAGGAGTGATAGTTAATACCTACAGACTATGTAAGATGTTATCTTCTGTATTAAAGTGGTTGTCCTTCTGCTCCCGTCACATGATGGCCAATTTTAACGTAGCAACTACAGTTCCCAGAGGGGCCTTGTATCTGACCGTCTGGCTGCAGGCACCTACCTCTATTATAACCTATAGCCTGTATATTCACTGTTATATTCACTATTAGGAGGACCAACTGGCTCAGGAAGCACCACATCTACAACCATCCAAGAACGACTACGATTCCATCATGTTCTTGGCCGGGGAGCCTACGGAGAAGTTGTGCTGGCAGAAGACATCGTTACCTGCCAGCAGTTTGCAGTGAAGGTGATCAGGAAGAGGGCCCTACTAGCAGAAGTGGAGCTGGCGGACGTGATGGTGGAGCACCGCGTGTTACAGATGACGTCAGGAAGTCCCTTCCTCATCCATGCAGAATTTGCATTTCAGACCAAGGTATAGTTGTTATCACACATCTCCAAGTATGTGCGATATCTCCAAGTATGTTATCGCACATCACTAGTATGTGCACCGTAGATGTGGACTTTGTAGTATAACTTCTAATTAACCAACCTTCTTACATGTCTCTTCTACATTACAGACGCATGTTCTACTAGGATTAGAGTTTCTAAGCTGCGGGGACCTGAATCAACTCCTACAGTCAAAGGGACGGCTCGATATCAACAGTTCCAGGTAAAGATTTAGGGTGGTTTTACACGGCACATATTTTGCCTATTAACAAGCAACAACTGACAAGATAGCATGTTGGTTGTTGCTCGTTAAGGTGGTCTAACATGAGCAGATCATTAGTATGGCACATTCCGCTGTTTACATGGGGAGATGTGCTGCTGGTGAGCCAACACTTTTATGCTCACATAAAAGATCTGGTCAGCAGATGACAACCATTTGCTCACAATTGTCTGATCGCGAGCCTCCTCCTACATGGCTGATGATTAGTGATCCATCCAATAATCATACTTTAGCTACAGTTTAGGAAACAGTATTTTGTCGCTCCTCAGGATCTCACACTGACTACTTATTCTCTTTCTTACAGATTCTACGCTGCAGAAATGGTGTGCGGCATCCAACACCTCCACGCCAAGGGGATCATCCACAGAGACCTGAAGCCCGAAAACATCTTGGTGGCTGAGACAGGGCACCTGAAGATCACCGATTTCGGTCTCGCCCTGGACAACATGCTTGGAGGTCGAACAGCTACTGACTATGCTGGGACCGAAGACTATATTGCTCCTGAGGTGAGAGGAATAGAATCTTCTTACCAGTTGTTGACATAAGTGTATTTATGTTCTTGGGTTGTGGATCATGGAGACAGTAGTCCGAGATGGAATAGAGGACTGCGGTCTCTACACAATGCTAGTCTAGAGCAGCGCACATATCCCATGTAATGCCTTTCTTTTAGGGCAGACGACTTATGTTATTAATGATGTAGAACTTATTTCCCAACTTACTAACTGTTGTCTGTTTATGGCAGATGGACGCCGGAGAGGAGTACAACGCCGCCGTAGACTGGTTTTCATTCGGAGTCATCATGAATCAAATGATCACCGGCGAGCGTAAGTATCATCACAAACTCTTTAATGAGTCCACCTCCGGAGCGAAGAACATCATAATGCAGGTAAGCATGTTACTAATTTTGTATGCTTTTATTGTCTTTACTAGTCAGATTCTTGTAATTGTAGTTAGTATTAAAAACTACATTTCTGATTTCAGCTCCTCAAGAAAAATCCAGCCAAGCGTCTAGGAGTCAATGGGAACATCCGTGGTCATCGGTTCTTCCAGCATGTAGAATGGGACTCTGTGGAAACCCTGAGGATGGCCCCACCGCACATCCCTGCCCCCACTAAGTCGGAATTCCATCAGCAATTCGACTTAGACACCATCGAAGCAGAAGAGGCCAAGCAATCCGAGCTGTCACCGGAAGACCAGGCCAAGTTCAGAGGGTTTTCATTCTCTAACATGAAGACCCTCTTAGACACCGGCTCTACAACCACCTGAGCAAGCGGCCCTCCTGAGCCCCTGCAACGCCATCACAAGGAAGGACGGCGAGGGACCCCTGAGGAGAGAGCCAGCAGTATCACCCAGCTGGCGGTAAGTACAGGCGCCACAACATCTGCGCCCCGTAGCCTCATTGACATGTGCTGTACCTAAAACCCTTTTTTTTCTTACCAGTAAATGGATTTCCCCGAACCAATGACAGCAGCAGCTGATGGTGCTGCCACGGGTACCAGGAAACACATTGGTGCGCGATGGCCGGCTATTAAGGGGTGGAAGGAGGCCGGATTTTTTTTTTTATCTTATGACATCTAAGCACATGTCTATGAATATTTCACATTTACTGGTAATTGCATTTCCTCACGCCCATAACAGTAATGTAATGAGCGATGGGGAAATGAGGTGAGTGTTGGCCGGCTATTAAGGGGTGGAGGAGGCCGGATTTTTTTTTTTTTTTTTACCCCTTGGTGACATCGACCATAAAAGTACAGGGGATGTGTGTGGGGTCTGTATGGAATGGACTTGGCTCCCAAGCTCACTCCATAAACTGAAGTGGCGCCACCTGTCTTTGACAATTCACACCTAGAAGCAACAGCTATGATCAGAAATAACTGCAATTATGGCTGTTGAGTATTTTAATGCAGCTGTCAATTCTTACAGTGGCATTTGAATAACCTAATCAGCATTTAAATGTTCCAAATGGCCTTCCCTGGGTTGTATAAGTGAATTAATGATCCCAAGTTCAAGCACCAATAGAGGCCTAAAAAAATAAGTGTAAAAAATTTTTGAAAAAAGTTAAAAAAAACCTTGTCCTATATTTCTAAAAAAAAAAGAAAAGTAATTTGCATTGCAGCCTGCGTAAAAGTCCGTTTAAAATATTGAATTATTTATCCCAGATGATGAACACCATTATGAAAAAAATACATAACACCAGATTTGTATTTTTTCATTACCCTGGCTCCAAGAAAAAATATGAAATATAAAGCGATTAAAAAGTTACACAACCACTAGTCATCCTGCAGAAATTGAGTCCACACATCCGCTGCATCAACAGTAAAATGAAAAAGTGATGGTGCCTTAAAATAGCAACAGAAACTTTTTTTTTTTTATATATTTCAATTTTTAAAATTAGTATAACAAAAAAAAAATGTAGTTTGGAAATTGTGGTAAATGTGCTGACACACACAGAATAAAGTTTTTGTGTAATTTGTGCCACAGTGTGCACACCAAAAACAACAGGTCCAAAAATAAGCATAATTGCATTTTTTTTCATTTCAGCCCACTTAGAAATCTGTAAAAGTTTTTCTGCATATTTTATGGTATATTAAATTGTACCAGTGAAAAACACAACTCACCCCACAAAAAAGCACTCAGACAGCTAATCCCATGAAAAAACATCTTGCTATTTAGACCCCAAACATTAGACCACAATTTAACAATTATATCAGAACAATGTGGTGCGCTTCTGATAAAATCTAGCGCCCCCTGCAGCTTTTCCCTTATGCCTCCTTCAATGTTATGCCATCCCATAGTGAGAACTTAAAGGGATTAGCCCAGCAGGCCTAAAGAGAGGTTAGTGTAGTGTAGGTCCCATCTACAAGAGGTCGCCTTGACGTGGCAGATGGGCTCACATGTTTTGATCAAAATGTGTGCTAAGAACCTCACATCTTCATATGTCAGTAAATATAACAAGAATGCCATTTAAATTCAGATATTCAGTGCTTGCAGTAGTGTTGCAGCCACTTGTATTTGCTTGTATCGTTGCAGCCATGATGTATGGTGCGCTAACACATATGGCCTATAAAAGGCTCTCGGAGGCTCCTTGTATGTAGTGAGTAAAGGAAATAAAAAAAGAAGGGTGGAGCAAGACCCAGTGAGGGTGGTGGAATGTTTATGGAGTACAAAGAGCTTTCAATGATTGAGTATTTTGAATGGTGGAGGTGCTGCCAACCAGATGACGCTCCACCAGTGTGGGCGTGAGTGTAGCAAAAAAGGATGTGAAAAGAACTGGTATGGAGGCGCAACCCTCTAAGCTACTAGAAGATGTAGATCCAAGTCCAATGTGTGAAGGTGAAAGCACTTCTTTTTTATTATTTTTTCACAAATTAAAAACCAGCAATAGAATACGCATTTCGGGGAAGAACCCCTTCGTCAGTTCGGCTGGATAGGACAACAGGATGCCTGGGGGGGACACGACTCCAAAGATGTATTGGATGTGTCGGAGGTCCTGTGTGCAGGAAGGCAGGGGAGACGCAATCAAAGAGACTTGTCTCTGTTAAAAGCGTATGAGAAGGAATGCATTATTGGGATGCGAAATGGTCTTTTAGAGAAATTGCCCGCCACCTGGACCATTCTGACCAGACTGTTAGGAGATCTAGAGGTTCAGGTACAGCAAATGTGGATCAATATGCGGTAGACTACCATACAAAACCTGTATTCCTCCATGCCCGCCCGTATCTCATCTTGCAATCAGGCTAGAGGAGCCCAACAGGGACTAGAGCCTCCCCTCAAGGGGTCAGTTTTCTGCAATAAAAGCTCCTTTTGCTCTGATATTGTAATCCCTTATATCAACGTTACAATCACATAGAGAAAGTTTCATTTGATTCTGACAACTCCTTCTGGGAGGGGATCTTTTTTTTACAATGTCCCTTAGAAAGATTCTTCCATCGCTGCAGCAGTGCTCCCCAGGACTAAAGGACCTTCCCTGAATTGAATTGGTCAATCAACAAGGGAAGGGATAGCGGGCATCAGCTGCATGTTCAAGGTAATGTTCAAGTCACACATCTGACTCCCGCTATCCCCTACTTTGCTGCTGAGCATGGCTGAAGGCCCTTTATCTGGTAAAATTCATAGCTAGCGGTTAGCGTGACATGACTGTGCCACGGACTGTGGCATGACTATATTAAGAGGTGAGCGACTAGTCTCTTGACATCACAGCCATGTCACAGGCTGCCAGAAAACCTCTGCTGGGCCACTTGTGGCCAACGTGCCATATGTTGTGCAGGCCTGGTTTAGACACTGACTGCCCAATCTATCTCCAATAGGGCCTATCCACAGGTGATGCAAGTCTGATTGGTGGGGGTCTCATCACTGAAGACCCCTTGTGGTCTCCAGAATAAGAGTCTGAAAGGTCTGCCTGTTTAAGCCCTCTTCTGTCACTCTGGGCTCACTGCCTGCCTTCACCCCTCGGCAGAGTGAGGAGTAGATTGAATAGAGCAGTGTCGCTGCATGTGTGGAGCTGCTCCATTGTTCTTTAATGCAGACCGCTGAGTGCTTGTACTAGCTATTTTCATCATCGCCATTGAAATAAATGGAGCTGCACTGTGCATGTGCAACCACTGCTAAGATGCCATCTCCACGTCTCTGTAGAGGGTATAGAGAGCCCACAGTTAGGAAAATGGGGACACAGGACCCCAATTCTTGGGAATGATAGACCCTCACTGATTAGAGCTTCATCACCTATCCTGTCGATAGCCAATATAAGCCAACCCTGGTATATCCTCAGTAAAAAAAAAAAAGAGATGCAAACTCATTTTAGAAGAATTGGATCCAAAAAATTGTCAATTAAGATAATAAATCTAATACTTTGCCCATGACACCACTTGCCCCTCCTCCCCATATGTGCTTCTCTTCTATCTGTTGTCCCTCACATGGCTCTTCTCCTGCTGTGCCACCATTTGTCTCCCCATGTTTCAACTTGGCCCTCCTCCCCATGTCTCCTTTACCCGCGGTACTACTTCTCCCCCGTGCCCCATCTTGCCCTGTGAAACCACTTGTCCCCACCCATACAATCCCATGTACCACCACTTGCCCCACCTCCTGTGTCCAATGTCCCTCTTTCTCCCTGTGCCACTTTTCCCCTGTAGGTCCTTTTCCCCCTGTTCAACCACTTGTTCCCCAGCCCATGCCCCTCAAATCAGTCAGTCAGATAAACTTTTGTGACCAGGTCTCCCCGAAGCCTCAGTTCATTGTGGCCAAACTAATGAGCACTTTCCTCCTATTAAGAGGTTAAACAGATGGCCGTGCTTGTGGAGCTTTTTGCGGACGTGAAACGTGATGAAGCAAAATCATTGATTTCCATGGTTTCATTTTGTCTAGCGTAATTCTCATGAGATATTACTACACGCCAGAAAAGATACAACTTGTCCTATCTTTCAGGTTTATTTTTTCTCTTAGGCCCAATGGCCTGGAATTCGAACAGTTAAAAAAAGTCTTTCCGCTGGTTCATGTTCTAACACGCTCTGTAGCGGCGAGTGTTTTTGCGCATGCGCCCGTCTGTTTAAGCCCTGGAAGAAGCTTTCCCCAGATGGCAGCGGACAGATGGAACAGTTCACCAGGAGTCGGAGGGCTGCAAGCTGGGGGGGGCTGAAATAATCAGAAGTGTAAGGCCGCCTTCACACGGGCGGAAATCCCGCGGCGGGATTTCCGCCACTGAAAGCTTGCATAGGAGAGCATTACAATACGCACTCCTATGCAGACGGCCGCGGTTTGGCCGCACAAAATCTCGCGCAGCAAACAAACCGCGGCATGTCCTATTTTTGTGCGGGGCTCGCAGAGCCTCGCACAGAAACCTCACTCACCCCGGCACATGAATGAACCGGGGCCGCCGGGCGCGGGCGTGTACGCGCTCGTCTCTGCAGACGCTCGGGTCGGGTCCTGCGGCGAGAATTCTCGCCGCCAGATCCGACCCGCTCGTCTGCAGGTGGCCTAAGGCTATGTGCAGACATCAAAGAGGAAATCTGCACCAAAACCTGCATGTGGATTTTAGTGTTTGTGTCCAACACATAATTCAGCTCTGGCATCGCAATGAATGAAATCTGGGGAAAATCCATCACGCTTTCACATTTGTTTTGAAAATCGGCTGCATGTCTGTTTTCTGCTGCAGATTTTCCCCACTGTGATTCATTTACATTGCACTATGCATTGTTGCAGAACTTTGGTACCAAACTACTGCAACAGTTCTGCAGTGTGTGAACTCAACCTAAAAAGCAGCAGTCAGTAAGTCCGGGACATGGAGATGCTGTTGGTGTTTCCCCCGAAAATAAGATCTACATTGAAAATAAGCCCTACCCTGATTTTGCAGGATTTTTGGGGAGGGTCTAAATATAAGCCCTACTCCCAAAATAAGCCTTAGCTGCATTACATTAAAAAAGGAATACCTACCTAGCAGGCTCGGTCCGGGTCAACCATCTGCTGTCTGGAGCTCCGCCGTGCGTTCTGCAGTCCTCGTTCTGCCACTGAAGATCACTTTTTGGTTACAGGATTCATGAAAAAAACATCTCATCTCCAGAAAGCAATGGTTGTGATTGGCTGAGCAGTGCAAGAAGAACCAATCACAGCCATCGCATTGTGGAGGCAGGATTTATTAATTGGCCAATCAATGTCATGGCTCAGCTCATTGAAGCTCCAAACAGCAGTGGGAGGGACCTGCACCAAATCTCCTAGGTACGTTTAATAAGACATCCCCTGAAAATAAAACCTAGAGCCTCTTTTGGGGCAAAAATTAATATGACAGGGTCTTATTTTCATAGAAACACGATAATATGTTGCTAATAACCATGTCAGACGGTCGCACAGCTAGTCCATAGTTACTCTGGTCTGTGTGATTGGAGAGTGCCGTAAGCTAGTGAGTAGAAGATGAGGACCTGCAGGTAGAGAGCAAGGGATGAACTAAAAAATCTAGCGATCAATAGGGGGTAAGTAATAGTTCCTGGTCTCTGGATAAATATGACGACTTCCCAATATCACACAATACAAGGCATCTTTTACACGGAGCAACTATTACTCAACTCATCACTCCGAAAAAGTCTCTGAAGTCTATGAACAGCAGTTGTTTATTTACCTTTACATAGAGGGATGATTGTTCATTAGTCGTTCGCCAAAATATTGTTTGTAGGGGGATCTCAATTCAAGTTCATAATTCGTTCCAGTGCGACTTTACACCAGATGACTTTTGATCAATCAGCGACTATTTTTTAGTTGAGCGGAAGCAAAATGACGAGTGAGCAAATTGTTCTGCATCATCTTTCTGCCATGTTTAAGCAGGACGACTATCCAGTCGCTGTGACCCATACTGATCACAAGAATGGAGGGCCAAGATACCTGTAGGAGAGCTGCTGCCCCTTATAGTGTAGACACATTTCTGCTCTCCTCTATTGGCAGTGTTGGGTATTGCAGCTCAGCCCTATCGCCATCATTGGCTCCTTCATTCTTATGACTGGTGGTGATCTCCGCGGTCGGACCGGCACTGATCTCACATTGTGCTATTTTAGGGATACTTCAGTGATAGATGCCGATAAGAACATGGAGGAGATGATTCAGCATTATGAAGAGAATCGCGGGAAGATCCTTGCAGCTTGACAGAAGAACGGCGCCGTTACATTGTGCCTCATAATGCAAGAGGACATTTTAAAAAAGTAAAACGAAGAAGCGCGCCAATCCAAGAGCAGCCGCCATCTTTATGCAAGAGGAACTAAGTGGCTTCACTATATGGGAACAGATATGATATAAATCCAACTGCACCATTATGGGGGACCGAGAGCCGACTCACAAGGTGCTATCGGTGGACCAATGTTCCATCGCTTCCCATCAGTATCTGATGAGTCTAATAGAGGATATCATGTAAATAGTCATATTTATTCATCTCCGTTCACCTGTTATATTTCTTCCCTTTAGAGGGCCCATTTCCTTCTATTCCTTACACTGATGTTACTGCTGTCGTTTCTTCATGTTGGTTTACTGAATGTGGTAAATAAACTGGAAGTATTGTAAAGTACATGAGAGTTTTGTTCCCGCTGCATTCCCATGATGATTGGCTCACAGCAGGTTTGAACGTGATTTTTAAAAGGTGAGAAGAGTAAAGCCCGACTAAGGGCGGACACCCACTAGCGGTTTTTTCTCTCTTGCGCTGCGAGAGTGAGAGAAAACACTCGCCTTGCAGCGCAAGAAAAACGCTGGTATATAGCTAGTGTTTTCCATGGGGCCAGCGGCAGCAGCACTAGCCCCATTGAAAACATAGGGAGAAGACCGCGGACTTTTGCCACAGCTGTCACAGCTGTGGCAGAAGTCCAGCATGCTATCCCATTGCTTTCAATGGGGTTGGCACTGCTGCCAGCACCATTGAAAGCAGTGGTTTGTAGCAAGCCCCGCAGCATGATTTTCGGGGAACGGCTTGAAATATAAGCCCTTCCCTGAAAATCATCATTAGCTGGTTAAAAAAAAAAAAAAAAAAATTTATTCACCTCTCTGCCGCTCAGGCACGTCCTCCGGCTGGCTCCCCTGCACTGCTGTCCAGCACTTTCAGCAGGCGGGAATTTAAAAATCCCGGCCTCCTGAAAGGGCTGTGCTGATTGGCTGAGCACTCAGCCAATTACAGCCAGCACTTAGCTAATCATGAATGCAGGAGTACAGATGATTCCAAGATGGCGGTAAGAGATACAGTGGGTGGGCTTGATGAGTATGAGGGGGATGCAGTGGGTGGTTTCACAATTTGGCTGAGATGCCAGTGCTGTGTATTGTGTAAAATGGAGCCATAGGAGTCAGAAACTGCTGCAGACCAGAAGGCAAGGATACAAACAACCAACCCAACGAATGGAGGACCCCCCAGCATCGTGGAACAGGCTCAAATTTGTAAAAAAAAAAAAAAAGGATGTGAAGGTATTCAAAGCCATACATGTAATATGAGGAAGGCAAGATTGATACCTTATTGTAGCATCAGGAAAACCCCTTTAATTACAGTCTGAGGAACTGCAGAACAGGAGTATTAATATGGGTCACCTATAAACTGTAACTATGAATGGTGGCAGATAGTTCAGTCAAATCTTCACACTTTTAAATGTCTTTTTTCCAATATTAGCGCCCCTCTTGTCCACTGCTAGTGGCTGGTATTGCACGTCACCCCTTACTTTTGAATAAGAAAGACCTCCAATACACACAGGCCGTGTTCAAGAGAGGGGCTGTTTTGTAAGACGACTTGAGGTCATAGTGCATCTATAGTCACCCATAGCTCTGTATACAATTTACAAAGACCCCGGAGCCATCCATATATATCCCACTTCTGTGCTCCATGCAGTCTTGCAGACATACAGAGAATCTTCAGCTGCGTACCCTCCTCCTCCTCGTCTTATTTACTTCAACACTAAGGTGATTTGTGGAAGACTCAGGATGTTGCTGAATAAACCTAAATTATATCCTGTAGGGTTTGTAGTTTTCTTCTAGAGGGACTTTTCCCATCTGATACTTGGTTTTCCCATTTGCCAAGCGGCATCAGAGTTGTTCATCTCCCTGTTTGCCCGGAGCCCACTGGGTATGATCACACAGGAACTGGAAAGATGAAGAGGCTCTTTCATTAGTGCACAAAAAGCTACATAAACTTGGACTTCTCTCCCAGCTTTTGGTCAGTAGCCTCGTCTCCACACTAGAACTATATGGGAGCAAACCAAAGGGGAAAAACAGCTAAAACCGTAATAAATACCAAAGTGTTCACCAAGGTGTATTTTAGGACCCTGCCTTATGGAAGCACTTATATCACAAACCAGGATGTTACTCTACTGGTACTGTAAGCCAGGGGTGCACAACATACCGCCCGCAGGCCACATGTGGCCCACAGTGCCATTCTGTGCCGCCCAAGCCGTCTGCACCCTGAAATATCTATGTGTGGCAGCTCATATGTAGTTTCCACATCAGGGTGAAGAGTGGGGGCACATAGCAGGGCAACAAGAATGGGCAAGTATGAAGGGTGAGGTGTGTAGCCATGTCTGGGCCCCTTATGTATTAGAACAAGTACTAAGGGTGCACTGTGTAGTCATGTGTGGGTGCCCTATATATTAGGACAAGTATTAAGGGTGCACTGTGTATTCATGTCTGGGTCCCCTATATATTAGGACAAGTACTAAGGGTGCACTGTGTAGTCATGTGTGGGTGCCCTATATATTAGGACAAGTATTAAGGGTGCACTGTGTAGCCATGTGTGGGTGCCCTATATATTAGGACAAGTACTAAGGGTGCACTGTGTAGCCATGTGTGGGTGCCCTATATATTAGGACAAGTACTAAGGGTGCACTGTGTAGCCATGTCTGGGTCCCCTATATATTAGGACAAGTACTAAGGGTGCACTGTGTAGCCATGTCTGCGCCCCTTATGTATTAGAACAAGTACTAAGGGTGCACTGTGTAGCCATATCTGAGTCCCCCACATATATTACGACAAGTACTAAGGGTGCACTGTGTACCCATATCTGGTCTCCTATATATTAGGACAAGTACTAAGGGTGCACTGTGTAGCCATGTCTGGGCCCCCTGTATATTAGGACAAGTACTAAGGGTGCACTGTGTAGTTATGTCTGGGCTCCTATATATTAGGACAAGTACTAAGGGTGCACTGTGTAGTCATGTCTGGGCCCCTTATGTATTAAAACAAGTACTAAGCGTGCACTGTGTAGTCATGTCTGGGTCCCTATACATTAGGACAAGTACTAAGGGTGCACTGTGTAGCCATGTCTGGGTCCCCTATATATTAAGACAAGTACTAAGGGTGCACTGTGTAGTCATGTCTGGGTCCCCTATATATTAGGACAAGTACTAAGGGTGCACTGTGTTGTCATGTCTGGTCTCCTGTATATTAGGACAAGTACTAAGGGTGCCCTGTGTAGTCATATCTGGTTCCCCTATATATTAGGACTAGTACTAACGATGCACTGTGTAGCCATGTCTGGTCCCTATATATTAGGACAAGTACTAAGGGTGCACTGTGTAGTCATGTCTAGGTCTCCTGTATATTAGGAAAAGTACTAAGCGTGTCCTGTGTAGTCATGTCTGGGTCCCTATATATTAGGACAAGTACTAAGGGTGCACTGTGTAGTCATGTCTGGGTCCCCTGTATATTAGGACAAGTACTAAGGGTGCACTGTGTAGCCATGTCTGAGTCACTATATATTAGAACAAGTACTAACTGAGCCCTGTGGAGCCATGTCTGGGTCTACTATATATTAGGAGAAGTACTAAGGGTGAACTGTGTAGTCATGTCTGGGTCTCCTGCATATTAGGACGAGTACTAAGGGTGCACTGTGTAGCCATATTGGGTCTCCTATATATTAGGACAAGTACTAAGGGTGCACTGTGTAGCCATGTCTGGGCCCCTATATATTAGGACAAGTACTAAGGGTGCACTGTGTAGCCATGTCTTGGTCCCCTATATATTAGGACAAGTACTAAGGGTGAACTGTGTAGCCATGTCTGGGTCCCCTATATATTAGGACAAGTACTAAGGGTGCACTGTGTAGCCATATCTGGTCCCCTATATATTAGGACAAGTACTAAGGGTGAACTGTGTAGCCATGTCTGGGTCCCCTATATATTAGGACAAGTACTAAGGGTGCACAGTGTACCCATATCTGGTCTCCTATATATTAGGACAAGTACTAAGGGTGCACTGTGTAGCCATGTCTTGGTCCCCTGCACATTAGGAAAAGTACTAAGGGTGCACTGTGTAGCCATATCTGGTCTCCTATATATTAGGACAAGTACTAAGGGGGCACTGTGTAGCCATGTCTGGGTCCCTATATATTAGGACAAGTACTAAGGGTGCACTGTGTGGCCATGTCTGGGCCCCCTGTATATTAGGACAAGTACTAAGGGTGCACTGTGTAGTCATGTCTGGGTCTCCTGTAAATTAGGACAAGTACAAAGGGTGCACTGTCTAGCCATGTCTGGGTCTCCTATATATTAGGACAAGTACTATGGGTGCACTGTGTAGCCATATCTGGTCTCATATATTACGACAAGTACTAAGGGTGCACTGTCTAGCCATGTCTGGGTCCCCTGCATATTAGGACAAGTACTAAGGGTGCACTGTGTAGCCATGTCTGGTCTCCTATATATTAGGACAAGTACTAAGGGTGCACGGTGTAGCCATGTCTTGGTCCCCTGCATATTAGGACAAGTACTAAGGGTGCATTGTGTACCCATATCTGGTCTCCTATATATTAGGACACGTACTAAGGGTGCACTGTGTAGTCATATCTGGTCTCCTATATATTAGGACAAGTACTAAGGGTGCACTGTGTACCCATATCTGGTCCCGTATATATTAGGACAAGTACTAAGGGTGCACTGCGTACCCATATCTGGTCTCCTATATATTAGGACCAGTACTAAGGGTGCACTGTATAGCCATGTCTGGTCTCCTATATATTAGGACAAGTACTATGGGTGCACTGTGTAGTCATGTCTTGGTCCCCTGCATATTAGGACAAGTACTAAGGGTGCACTGTGTAGCCATATCTCTGTTCCCCTGCATATTAGGACAAGTACTAAGGGTGCACTGTGTAGTCATGTCTTGGTCCCCTGCATATTAAGACAATTACTAAGGGTGCACTGTATAGCCATATTGGGTCTCCTGTATATTAGGACAAGTACTAAGGGTGCACTGTGTAGCCATATTGGGTCTCCTATATATTCGGACAAGTACTAAGGGTGCACTGTGTAGCCGTATCTGGACTCCTATATATTAGGACAAGTATTAAGGGTGCACTGTGTAGCCATATCTGGGTCCCCTGCATATTAGGACAAGTACTAAGGGTGCAGTGTGTAGCCATATTGGGTCTCCTATATATTAGGACAAGTACTAAGGGTGCACTGTGTAGCCGTATCTGGTCTCCTATATATTAGGACAGGTACTAAGGGTGCCCTGTGTAGCCATGTCTGGGTCCCCTATATATTAGGACAAGTACTAAGGGTGCACTGTGTAGCCATGTCTGAGTCCCTATATATTAGAACAAGTACTAACTGTGCCCTGTGTAGCCATGTCTGGTCCCCTATATAATAGGACAAGTACTAATGGTGCACTGTGTAGCCATGTCTTGGTCCCCTGCATATTAGGACAAGTACTAAGGGTGCACTGTGTAGCCATATCTGGTCCCCTATATATTAGGACAAGTACTAAGGGTGCACTGTGTAGTCACGTCTGGGTCCCCTACCTGTTAGGACAAGTACTAAAGGTGCACTGTGTAGCCATATCTGGTCTCCTATATATTACGACAAGTACTAAGGGTGCACGGCGTAGCCATATCTGGTCTCCTATATATTAGGACAAGTACTAAGGGTGCACTGTGTAGTCACGTCTGGGTCCCCCGCATATTAGGACAAGTACTAAAGGTGCACTGTGTAGTCATGTCTGGGTCCCTATATATTAGGACAAGTTCTAAGGGTGCACTGTGTAGTCATGTCTGGGTCTCCTGTATATTAGGACAAGTACTAAGGGTGCACTGTGTAGCCATGTCTGGTCCCCTATATATTAGGACAAGTACTAAGGGTGCACTGTGTAGCCGTATCTGGTCTCCTATATATTAGGACAGGCACTAAGGGTGCCCTGTGTAGCCATGTCTGGGTCCCCTATATATTAGGACAAGTACTAAGGGTGCACTGTGTAGCCATGTCTGAGTCCCTATATATTAGAACAAGTACTAACTGTGCCCTGTGTAGCCATGTCCGGTCCCCTATATATTAGGACAAGTACTAAGGGTGCACTGTGTAGCCATGTCTTGGTCCCCTGCATATTAGGACAAGTACTAAGGGTGCACTGTGTACCCATATCTGGTCTCCTATATATTAGGACAAGTGTTAAGGGTGCACTGTTGAGCCATATCTGGGTCCCCAGCATATTAGGACAAGTACTAAGGGTGCACTGTGTAGCCATATCTTTGTTCCCCTGCATATTAGGACAAGTACTAAGGGTGCACTGTGTAGTCATGTCTGGCCCCCTATATATTAGGACAAGTACTAAGCGTGCACTGTGTAGCCATATCTGGGTCCCCTGCATATTAGGACAAGTACTAAGGGTGCACTGTGTAGCCATATCTTTGTTCCCCTGCATATTAGGACAAGTACTAAGGGTGCACTGTGTAGCCATGTCTGGGTCCCTATATATTAGGACAAGTACTAAGGGTGCCCTGTGTAGTCATGTCTGGGTCTCCTGTATATTAGGATAAGTACTAAGGGTGCACTGTGTAGTCATGTCTGGGTCCCTATGTATTAGGACAAGTACTAAGGGTGCACTGTGTAGCCATATCTGAGTCCCCTACATATATTAGGACAAGTAGTAAGGGTGCACCGTGTAGCCATATTGGGTCTCCTATATATTAGGACAAGTACTAAGGGTGCACTGTGTAGCCATGTCTTGTCTCCTATATATCAGGACAAGTACTAAGGGTGCACTGTGTAGCCATATCTGGTCCCTTATATATTAGGGCAAGTACTAAGGGTGCACTGTGTAGCCATGTCTTGGTCCCCTGCATATTAGGACCAGTACTAAGGGTACACTGTATAGCCATATCTGGTCTCCTATATATTAGGACAAGTACTAAGGGTGCACTGTGTAGCCATATTGGGTCTCCTATATATTAGGACAAGTACTAAGGGTGCACTGTGTAGCCATGTCTTGGTCCCCTGCATATTAGGACCAGTACTAAGGGTGCACTGTGTAGCCATATCTGGTCTCCTATATATTAGGACAAGTACTAAGGGTGCACTGTGTACCCATATCTGGTCTCCTATATATTAGGACAAGTACTAAGGGTGCACTGTGTAGTCATGTCTGGGTCCCTTTATATTAGGACAAGTACTAAGGGTGCACTGTGTACCCATATCTGGTCTCCTATATATTAGGACAAGTACTAAGGGTGCACTGTGTACCCATATCTGGTCTCCTATATATTAGGACAAGTACTAAGGGTGCACTGTGTAGTCATGTCTGCGTCCCTATATATTAGAACAAGTACTAACTGTGCCCTGTGGAGCCATGTCTGGGTCCCCTATATATTAGGACAAGTACTAAGGGTGCACTGTGTAGTCATGTCTGGTCTCCTATATATTAGGACAAGTACTAAGGGTGCACTGTGTAGTCACGTCTGGGTCCCCTGCATATTAGGACAAGTACTAAAGCTGCACTGTGTAGTCATGTCTGGGCCCCCTGTATATTAGGACAAGTACTAAGGGTGCACTGTGTAGTCATGTCTGGGTCTCCTGTATATTAGGACAAGTACTAAGGGTGCACTGTGTAGCCATGCCTGGGCCCCTATATATTAGGACAAGTACTAAGGGTGCACTGTGTAGCCATGTCTGGTCTCCTATATATTAGGACAAGTACTAAGGGTGCACTGTGTACCCATATCTGGTCTCCTATATATTAGGACAAGTACTAAGGGTGCACTGTGTAGTCATGTCTGCGTCCCTATATATTAGAACAAGTACTAACTGTGCCCTGTGGAGCCATGTCTGGGTCCCCTATATATTAGGACAAGTACTAAGGGTGCACTGTGTAGTCATGTCTGGTCTCCTATATATTAGGACAATTACTAAGGGTGCACTGTGTACCCATATCTGGTCTCCTATATATCAGGACAAGTACTAAGGGTGCACTGTGTAGTCACGTCTGGGTCCCCTGCATATTAGGACAAGTACTAAAGCTGCACTGTGTAGTCATGTCTGGGCCCCCTGTATATTAGGACAAGTACTAAGGGTGCACTGTGTAGTCATGTCTGGGTCTCCTGTATATTAGGACAAGTACTAAGGGTGCACTGTGTAGCCATGCCTGGGCCCCTATATATTAGGACAAGTACTAAGGGTGCACTGTGTAGCCATGTCTGGGTCTCCTATATATTAGGACAAGTACTATGGGTGCACTGTGTAGCCATGTCTGGTCTCCTATATATTAGGACAAGTACTAAGGGTGCACGGAGTAGCCATGTCTTGGTCCCCTGCATATTAGGACAAGTACTAAGGGTGCATTGTGTACCCATATCTGGTCTCCTATATATTAGGACAAGTACTAAGGGTGCACTGTGTACCCATATCTGGTCCCCTATATATTAGGACAAGTACTAAGGGTGCACTATGTACCCATATCTGGTCTCCTATATATTAGGACCAGTACTAAGGGTGCACTGTGTAGCCATATCTTTGTTCCCCTGTATATTAGGACAAGTACTAAGGGTGCACTGTGTAGTCATGTCTTGGTCCCCTGCATATTAAGACAATTACTAAGGGTGCACTGTGTAGTCTTGTCTGGCCCCCTATATATTAGGACAAGTACTAAGTGTGCACTGTATAGCCATATTGGGTCTCCTGTATATTAGGACAAGTACTAAGGGTGCACTGTGTAGCCATATTGGGTCTCCTATATATTAGGACAAGTACTAAGGGTGCACTGTGTAGCCGTATCTGGTCTCCTATATATTAGGACAGGTACTAAGGGGGCCCTGTGTAGCCATGTCTGGGTCCCCTATATATTAGGACAAGTACTAAGGGTGCACTGTGTAGCCGTATCTGGTCTCCTATATATTAGGACAAGTATTAAGGGTGCACTGTGTAGCCATATATGGGTCCCCTGCATATTAGGACAAGTACTAAGGGTGCACTGTGTAGCCATATCTTTGTTCCCCTGCATATTAGGAAAAGTACTAAGGGTGCACTGTGTAGTCATGTCTGCCCCCTATATATTAGGACAAGTACTAAGGGTGCACTGTGTAGCCATATCTGGGTCCCCTGCATATTAGGACAAGTACTAAGGGTGCACTGTGTAGCCATATCTTTGTTCCCCTGCATATTAGGACAAGTACTAAGGGTGCACTGTGTAGCCATGTCCGAGTCCCTATATATTAGGACAAGTACTAAGGGTGCACTGTGTAGCCATGTCTGGCCCCCTATATATTAGGACAAGTACTAAGGGTGCACTGTGTAGCCATGTCTGGCCCCCTATATATTAGGACAAGTACTAAGGGTGCACTGTATAGCCATGTCTGTGTCCCTATATATTAGGACAAGTACTAAGGGTGCACTGTGTAGTCATGTCTGGGTCTCCTGTATATTAGGACAAGTACTAAGGGTGTACTGTGTAGCCATATTGGGTCCCCTATATATTAGGACAAGTACTAAGGGTGCACTGTGTAGCCATGTCTTGGTCCCCTGCATATTAGGACAAGTACTAAGGGTGCACTGTGTACCCATATCTGGTCTCCTATATATTAGGACAAGTATTAAGGGTGCACTGTTTAGCCATATCTGGGTCCCCAGCATATTAGGACAAGTACTAAGGGTGCACTGTGTAGCCATATCTTTGTTCCCCTGCATATTAGGACAAGTACTAAGGGTGCACTGTGTAGCCATATCTTTGTTCCCCTGCATATTAGGACAAGTACTAAGGGTGCACTGTGTAGTCATGTCTGGGTCTCCTGTATATTAGGACAAGTACTAAGGGTGTACTGTGTAGCCATATTGGGTCCCCTATATATTAGGACAAGTACTAAGCGTGCACTGTGTAGCCATATCTGGGTCCCCTGCATATTAGGACAAGTACCAAGGGTGCACTGTGTAGCCATATCTTTGTTCCCCTGCATATTAGGACAAGTACTAAGGGTGCACTGTGTAGCCATGTCTGGGTCCCTATATATTAGGACAAGTACTAAGGGTGCCCTGTGTAGTCATGTCTGGGTCTCCTGTATATTAGGATAAGTACTAAGGGTGCACTGTGTAGTCATGTCTGGGTCCCTATGTATTAGGACAAGTACTAAGGGTGCACTATGTAGCCATATCTGAGTCCCCTACATATATTAGGACAAGTAGTAAGGGTGCACCGTGTAGCCATATTGGGTCTCCTATATATTAGGACAAGTACTAAGGGTGCACTGTGTAGCCATGTCTTGTCTCCTATATATCAGGACAAGTACTAAGGGTGCACTGTGTAGCCATATCTGGTCCCTTATATATTAGGGCAAGTACTAAGGGTGCACTGTGTAGCCATGTCTTGGTCCCCTGCATATTAGGACCAGTACTAAGGGTACACTGTATAGCCATATCTGGTCTCCTATATATTAGGACAAGTACTAAGGGTGCACTGTGTAGCCATATTGGGTCTTCTATATATTAGGACAAGTACTAAGGGTGCACTGTGTAGCCATGTCTTGGTCCCCTGCATATTAGGACCAGTACTAAGGGTGCACTGTGTAGCCATATCTGGTCTCCTATATATTAGGACAAGTACTAAGGGTGCACTGTGTACCCATATCTGGTCTCCTATATATTAGGACAAGTACTAAGGGTGCACTGTGTAGTCATGTCTGGGTCCCTTTATATTAGGACAAGTACTAAGGGTGCACTGTGTACCCATATCTGGTCTCCTATATATTAGGACAAGTACTAAGGGTGCACTGTGTAGCCATGTCTGGCCCCCTATATATTAGGACAAGTACTAAGGGTGCACTGTGTAGTCATGTCTGGGTCTCCTGTATATTAGGACAAGTACTAAGGGTGTACTGTGTAGCCATATTGGGTCCCCTATATATTAGGACAAGTACTAAGGGTGCACTGTGTAGCCATGTCTGGGTCCCCTATATATTAGGACAAGTACTAAGGGTGCACTGTGTAGCCATGTCTAGGTCCCCTATATATTAGGACAAGTACTAAGGGTGCACTGTGTAGCCATGTCTGGTCCCCTATATATTAGGACAAGTACTAAGGGTGCACTGTGTACCCATATCTGGTCTCCTATATAGTAGGACAAGTATTAGGGTGCACTGTTTAGCCATATCTGGGTCCCCTGCATATTAGGACAAGTACTAAGGGTGCACTGTGTAGCCATATCTTTGTTCCCCTGCATATTAGGAAAAGTACTAAGGGTGCACTGTGTAGTCATGTCTGGCCCCCTATATATTAGGACAAGTACTAAGCGTGCACTGTGTAGCCATATCTGGGTCCCCTGCATATTAGGACAAGTACTAAGGGTGCACTGTGTAGCCATGTCTGGGTCCCCTATATATTAGGACAAGTACTAAGGGTGCATTGTGTAGCCATGTCTGAGTCCCTATATATTAGAACAAGTACTAACTGTGCCCTGTGGAGCCATGTCTGGGTCTCCTATATATTAGGACAAGTACTAAGGGTGCACTGTGTAGTCACGTCTGGGTCCCCTGCATATTAGGACAAGTACTAAAGGTGCACTGTGTAGTCATGTCTGGGTCCCCTGTATATTAGGACAAGTACTAAGGGTGCACTGTGTAGTCATGTCTGGGTCTCCTGTAAATTAGGACAAGTACAAAGGGTGCACTGTGTAGCCATGTCTGGGTCTCCTATATATTAGGACAAGTACTAAGGGTGCACTGTGTACCCATATCTGGTCCCCTATATATTAGGACAAGTACTAAGGGTGCACTGTGTAGCCATGTCTGGTCTCCTATATATTTGGACAAGTACTAAGGGTGCACGGTGTAGCCATGTCTTGGTCCCCTGCATATTAGGAAAAGTACTAAGGGTGCATTGTGTACCCATATCTGGTCTCCTATATATTAGGACAAGTACTAAGGGTGCACTGTGTAGTCATATCTGGTCTCCTATATATTAGGACAAGTACTAAGGGTGCACTGTGTACCCATATCTGGTCCCCTATATATTAGGACAAGTACTAAGGGTGCACTGCGTACCCATATTTGGTCTCCTATATATTAGGACCAGTACTAAGGGTGCACTGTATAGCCATGTCTGGTCTCCTATATATTAGGACAAGTACTATGGGTGCACTGTGTAGTCATGTCTTGGTCCCCTGCATATTAGGACAAGTACTAAGGGTGCACTGTGTAGCCATGTCTTGGTCCACTGCATATTAAGACAATTACTAAGGGTGTACTGTGTAGCCATATTGGGTCTCCTATATATTATGACAAGTACTAAGGGTGCACTGTGTACCCATATCTGGTCTCCTATATATTAGGACAAGTACTAAGGGTGCACTGTGTAGTCATATCTCCTCTCCTAATATTAGGACAAGTACTAAGGGTGCACTGTGTAGTCACGTCTGGGTCCCTTGCATATTAGGACAAGTACTAAAGGTGCAATGTGTAGTCATGTCTGGGTCCCTATATATTAGGACAAGTATTAAGGGTGCACTGTGTAGTCATGTCTGGGTCCCTATATATTAGACCAAGTACTAACTGTGCCCTGTGGAGCCATGTCTGGTCTCCTATATATTAGGACAAGTACTAAGGGTGCACTGTGCAGCCATGTCTGGGTCTCCTATATATTAGGACAAGTACTAAGGGTGCACTGTGTAGCCATATTGGGTCTCCTATATATTAGGACAAGTACTAAGGGTGCACTGTGTACCCATATCTGGTCTCCTATATATTAGGACAAGTACCAAGGGTGCACTGTGTACCCATATCTGGTCTCCTATATATTAGGACAAGTACTTAGGGTGCACTGTGTACCCATATCTGGTTTCCTATATATTAGGACAAGTACCAAGGGTGCACTGTGTACCCATGTCTGGGTCTCCTATATATTAGGACAAGTACTAAGGGTGCACTGTGTACCCATATTGGGTCTCCTATATATTAGGACAAGTACTAAGGGTGCACTGTGTACCCATATCTGGTCTCCTATATATTAGGACAAGTACCAAGGGTGCACTGTGTACCCATATCTGGTCTCCTATATATTAGGACAAGTACTAAGGGTGCACTGTGTACCCATATCTGGTCTCCTATATATTAGGACAAGTACCAAGGGTGCACTGTGTACCCATATCTGGTCTCCTATATATTAGGACAAGTACTAAGGGTGCACTGTGTAGTCATGTCTGGTCTCCTGTATATTCGGATAAGTACAAAGGGTGCACTGTGTAGTCATATCTGGGTCCCTATATATTAGGACAAGTACTAAGGGTGCACTGTGTAGCCATGTCTGGGTCCCTATATATTAGGACAAGTACTAAGGGTGCACTGTGTAGCCATGTCTTTGTTCCCCTGCATATTAGGACAAGTACTATGGGTGTACTGTGTAGCCATGTCTTGGTCCCCTGCATATTAATACAAGTACTAAGGGTGCACTGTGTAGCCATGTCTGGTCTCCTATATATTAGGACAAGTACTAAGGGTGCACTGTGTAGTCATGTCGGGGTCCCTATATATTAGGACAAGTACTAAGGGTGCACTGTGTAGCCATGTCTTGGGCCCCTTATGTATTAGGACAAGTACTAAGGGTGCCCTGTGTAGCCATGTCTGAGTCCCTATATATTAGAACAAGTACTAACTGTGCTCTGTGGAGCCATGTCTGGTTCCCTATATATTAGGACAAGTACTAAGGGTGCACTGTGTAGCCATGTCTGGTCCCCTATATATTAGGACAAGTACTAAGGGTGCCCTGTGTAGCCATGTCTTGGTCTCCCATATATTAGGACAAGTACTAAGGGTGCACTGTGTAGCCATGTCTGGGTCTCCTATATATTAGGACAAGTACTAAGGGTGCCCTGTGTAGCCATGTCTGGGTCTCCTATATATTAGTATAAGTACTAAGGGTGCACTGTGTAGCCATGTCTGGTCTCCTATATATTAGGACAAGTACTAAGGGTGCCCTGTGTAGTCATGGCTTGGTCCCCTGCATATTAGGACAAGTACTAAGGGTGCTCTGTGTAGCCATGTCTTTGTTCCCCTGCATATTAGAGCAAGTACTAAGGGTGCACTGTGTAGCCATGTCTGGGTCCCCTTTATATTAGGACAAGTACCAAAGGTGCACTGTGTACCCATATCTGGTCTCCTACATATTAGGACAAGTACAAAGGGTGCACTGTGTAGTCATGTCTGGGTCCCTATATATTAGGAAAAGCACTAAGGGTGCACTGTGTAGTCATATCTGGCCCCCTATATATTAGGACAAGTACTAAGCGTGCACTGTGTAGTCATGTCTGGGTCCCCTGCATATTAGGACACGTACTAAGGGTGCACTGTGTAGCCATATCTTTGTTCCCCTGCATATTAGGACAAGTACTAAGGGTGCACTGTGTAGCCATGTCTGGGTCTCCTGTATATTAGGACAAGTACTAAGGGTGCACTGTGTAGCCATATTGGGTCTCCTATATATTAGGACAAGTACTAAGGGTGCACTGTGTAGCCATATCTTTGTTCCCCTGCATATTAGGACAAGTACTGAGGGTGCACTGTGTAGCCATGTCTGGCCCCCTATATATTAGGACAAGTACTAAGGGTGCACTGTGTAGTCATGTCTGGGTCTCCTGTATATTAGGACAAGTACTAAGGCTGCACTGTGTACCCATATCTGGTCTCCGATATATTAGGACAAGTACTAAGGGTGCACTGTATAGCCATGTCTGGTCTCCTATATATTAGGACAAGTACTAAGGGTGCACTGTGTAGCCATATCTGGTCTCCTATATATTAGGACAAATACTAAGGGTGCACTGTGTACCCATATCTGGTCTCCTATATATTAAGATAAGTACTAAGGGTGCACTGTGTAGCCATGTCTGGGTCCCTATATATTAGGACAAGTACTAAGGGTGCACTGTGTAGTCATGTCTGGGTCCCTATATATTAGGACAAGTACTAAGGGTGCCCTGTGGAGCCATGTCTGGTCTCCTATATATTAGGACATGTACTAAGGGTGCACTGTGTAGCCATGTCTGGTCTCCTATATATTAGGACAAGTACTAAGGGTGCACTGTGTAGCCATGTCTGGGTCTCCTATATATTAGGACAAGTACTAAGGGTGCACTGTGTACCCATATCTGGTCTCCTATATATTAGGACAAGTACTAACGGTACACTGTGTACCCATATCTGGTCTCCTATATATTAGGACAAGTACCAAGGGTGCACTGTGTACCCATATCTGGTCTCCTATATATTAGGACAAGTACTAAGGGTGCACTGTGTAGTCATATCAGGGTCCCTATATATTAGGACAAGTACTAAGGGAGCACTTTGTAGCCATGTCTTTGTTCCCGTGCATATTAGGACAAGTACTAAGGGTGCACTGTGTAGCCATGTCTTGGTCCCCTGCATATTAAGACAAGTACTAAGGGTGCACTGTGTAGCCATGTCTGGTCTCCTATATATTAGGACAAGTACTAAGGCTGTACTGTGTAGTCATGTCTGGGTCCCTATATATTAGGACAAGTACTAAGGTGCACTGTGTAGTCATATTGGGGTCCCTATATATTAGGACAAGTACTAAGGGTGCACTGTGTAGTCATGTTGGGATCCCTATATATTAGGACAAGTACTAAGGGTGCACTGTGTAGCCATGTCTTGGGATCCCTATATATTAGGACAAGTACTAAGGGTGCACTGTGTAGCCATGTCTTGGGCCACTTATGTATTAGGACAAGTACTAACTGTGCTCTGTGTAGCCATGTCTGGTTCCCTATATATTAGTATAAGTACTAAGGGTGCACTGTGTAGTCATGTCTTGGTCCCCTGCATATTACGACAAGTACTAAGGGTGCTCTGTGTAGCCATGTCTTTGTTCCCCTGCATATTAGAACAAGTACTAAGGGTGCACTGTGTAGCCATGTCTGGGTCCCCTATATATTAGGACAAGTACCAAAGGTGCACTGTGTACCCATATCTGGTCTCCTATATATTAGGGCAAGTACAAAGGGTGCACTGTGTAGCCATGTCTGGGTTCCTATATATTAGGACAAGTACTAAGGGTGCACTGTGTAGCCATGTCTAGGTCCCTATATATTAGGACAAGTACTAAGGGTGCACTGTGTAGTCATGTCTGGGTCTCCTGTATATTAGGATAAGTACTAAGGGTGCACTGTGTAGTCATGTCTGGGTCCCTATATATTAGGATAAGTACTAAGGGTGCCCTGTGTAGTCATGTCTGGGCCCCCTATATATTAGGACAAGTACTAACTGTGCCCTGTGTAGCCATGTCTGGTCCCTATATATTAGGACAAGTACTAAGGGTGCACTGTGTAGTCATGTCTGGGTCTCCTGTATATTAGGACAAGTACTAAGGGTGCACTGTGTAGCCATGTCTGGTCCCCTATATATTAGGACAAGTACTTAGGGTGCACTGTGTAGTCATGTCTGGGCCCCCTATATATTAGGACAAGTACTAACTGTGCCCTGTGTAGCCATGTCTTGGTCCCCTGCATATTAAGACAAGTACTAAGGCTGTACTGTGTAGCCATGTCTGCGCCCTTATGTATTAGGACAAGTACTAAGGGTGCACTGTGTAGCCATATCTGGGTCTCCTATATATTAGGACAAGTACTAAGGGTGCACTGTGTAGCCATATTGGGTCTCCTATATATTAGGCAAGTACTAAGTCTGTACTGTGTACCCAAATCTGGTCTCCTATATATTAGGACAAGTACCAAGGGTGCACTGTGTACCCATATCTGGTCTCCTATATATTAGGACAAGTACCAAGGGTGCACTGTGTACCCATATCTGGTCTCCTATATATCAGGACAAGTACCAAGGGTGCACTGTGTACCCATATCTTGTCTCCTATATATTAGGAGAAGTACTAAGGGTGCACTGTGTAGTCATGTCTGGTCTCCTGTATATTAGGATAAGTACAAAGGGTGCACTGTGTAGTCATATCTTGGTCCCTATATATTAGAACAAGTACTAAGGGTGCACTGTGTAGCCATGTCTGGGTCCCTATATATTAGGACAAGTACTATGGGTGTACTGTGTAGCCATGTCTTGGTCCCCTGCATATTAAGACAAGTACTAAGGGTGCACTGTGTAGCCATATCTGGTCTCCTATATATTAGGACAAGTACTAAGGCTGTACTGTGTAGCCATGTCTGGGTCCCTATATATTAGGACAAGTACTAAGGGTGCACTGTGTAGTCATGTCGGGGCCCCTATATATTAGGACAAGTACTAAGGGTGCCCTGTGTAGCCATGTCTGAGTCCCTATATATTAGAACAAGTACTAACTGTGCTCTGTGGAGCCATGTCTGGTTCCCTATATATTAGGACAAGTACTAAGGGTGCACTGTGTAGCCATGTCTGGTCCCCTATATATTAGGACAAGTACTAAGGGTGCCCTGTGTAGCCATGTCTTGGTCTCCCATATATTAGGACAAGTACTAAGGGTGCACTGTGTAGCCATGTCTGGGTCTCCTATATATTAGGACAAGTACTAAGGGTGCCCTGTGTAGCCATGTCTGGGTCTCCTATATATTAGTATAAGTACTAAGGGTGCACTGTGTAGCCATGTCTGGTCTCCTATATATTAGGACAAGTACTAAGGGTGCCCTGTGTAGTCATGGCTTGGTCCCCTGCATATTAGGACAAGTACTAAGGGTGCTCTGTGTAGCCATGTCTTTGTTCCCCTGCATATTAGAACAAGTACTAAGGGTGCACTGTGTAGCCATGTCTGGGTCCCCTATATATTAGGACAAGTACCAAAGGTGCACTGTGTACCCATATCTGGTCTCCTACATATTAGGACAAGTACAAAGGGTGCACTGTGTAGTCATGTCTGGGTCCCTATATATTAGGAAAAGCACTAAGGGTGCACTGTGTAGTCATGTCTGGCCCCCTATATATTAGGACAAGTACTAAGCGTGCACTGTGTAGTCATGTCTGGGTCCCCTGCATATTAGGACACGTACTAAGGGTGCACTGTGTAGCCATATCTTTGTTCCCCTGCATATTAGGACAAGTACTAAGGGTGCACTGTGTAGCCATGTCTGGGTCTCCTGTATATTAGGACAAGTACTAAGGGTGCACTGTGTAGCCATATTGGGTCTCCTATATATTAGGACAAGTACTAAGGGTGCACTGTGTAGCCATATCTTTGTTCCCCTGCATATTAGGACAAGTACTGAGGGTGCACTGTGTAGCCATGTCTGGCCCCCTATATATTAGGACAAGTACTAAGGGTGCACTGTGTAGTCATGTCTGGGTCTCCTGTATATTAGGACAAGTACTAAGGCTGCACTGTGTACCCATATCTGGTCTCCGATATATTAGGACAAGTACTAAGGGTGCACTGTATAGCCATGTCTGGTCTCCTATATATTAGGACAAGTACTAAGGGTGCACTGTGTAGCCATATCTGGTCTCCTATATATTAGGACAAATACTAAGGGTGCACTGTGTACCCATATCTGGTCTCCTATATATTAAGATAAGTACTAAGGGTGCACTGTGTAGCCATGTCTGGGTCCCTATATATTAGGATAAGTACTAAGGGTGCACTGTGTAGTCATGTCTGGGTCCCTATATATTAGGACAAGTACTAAGGGTGCCCTGTGGAGCCATGTCTGGTCTCCTATATATTAGGACAAGTACTAAGGGTGCACTGTGTAGCCATGTCTGGTCTCCTATATATTAGGACAAGTACTAAGGGTGCACTGTGTAGCCATGTCTGGGTCTCCTATATATTAGGACAAGTACTAAGGGTGCACTGTGTACCCATATCTGGTCTCCTATATATTAGGACAAGTACCAAGGGTGCACTGTGTACCCATATCTGGTCTCCTATATATTAGGACAAGTACTTAGGGTGCACTGTGTACCCATATCTGGTCTCCTATATATTAGGACAAGTACCAAGGGTGCACTGTGTACCCATGTCTGGGTCTCCTATATATTAGGACAAGTACTAAGGGTGCACTGTGTACCCATATTGGGTTTCCTATATATTAGGACAAGTACTAAGGGTGCACTGTGTACCCATATCTGGTCTCCTATATATTAGGACAAGTACCAAGGGTGCACTGTGTACCCATATCTGGTCTCCTATATATTAGGACAAGTACTAAGGGTGCACTGTGTACCCATATCTGGTCTCCTATATATTAGGACAAGTACCAAGGGTGCACTGTGTACCCATATCTGGTCTCCTATATATTAGGACAAGTACTAAGGGTGCACTGTGTAGTCATGTCTGGTCTCCTGTATATTCGGATAAGTACAAAGGGTGCACTGTGTAGTCATATCTGGGTCCCTATATATTAGGACAAGTACTAAGGGTGCACTGTGTAGCCATGTCTGGGTCCCTATATATTAGGACAAGTACTAAGGGTGCACTGTGTAGCCATGTCTTTGTTCCCCTGCATATTAGGACAAGTACTATGGGTGTACTGTGTAGCCATGTCTTGGTCCCCTGCATATTAAGACAAGTACTAAGGGTGCACTGTGTAGTCATGTCTGGGTCCCTATATATTAGGACAAGTACTAAGGGTGCCCTGTGGAGCCATGTCTGGTCTCCTATATATTAGGACAAGTACTAAGGGTGCACTGTGTAGCCATGTCTGGTCTCCTATATATTAGGACAAGTACTAAGGGTGCACTGTGTAGCCATGTCTGGGTCTCCTATATATTAGGACAAGTACTAAGGGTGCACTGTGTACCCATATCTGGTCTCCTATATATTAGGACAAGTACTAACGGTACACTGTGTACCCATATCTGGTCTCCTATATATTAGGACAAGTACCAAGGGTGCACTGTGTACCCATATCTGGTCTCCTATATATTAGGACAAGTACTAAGGGTGCACTGTGTAGTCATATCAGGGTCCCTATATATTAGGACAAGTACTAAGGGTGCACTTTGTAGCCATGTCTTTGTTCCCCTGCATATTAGGACAAGTACTAAGGGTGCACTGTGTAGCCATGTCTGGTCTCCTATATATTAGGACAAGTACTAAGGCTGTACTGTGTAGTCATGTCTGGGTCCCTATATATTAGGACAAGTACTAAGGTGCACTGTGTAGTCATATTGGGGTCCCTACATATTAGGACAAGTACTAAGGGTGCACTGTGTAGTCATGTTGGGATCCCTATATATTAGGACAAGTACTAAGGGTGCACTGTGTAGCCATGTCTTGGGATCCCTATATATTAGGACAAGTACTAAGGGTGCACTGTGTAGCCATGTCTTGGGCCACTTATGTATTAGGACAAGTACTAACTGTGCTCTGTGTAGCCATGTCTGGTTCCCTATATATTAGTATAAGTACTAAGGGTGCACTGTGTAGTCATGTCTTGGTCCCCTGCATATTACGACAAGTACTAAGGGTGCTCTGTGTAGCCATGTCTTTGTTCCCCTGCATATTAGAACAAGTACTAAGGGTGCACTGTGTAGCCATGTCTGGGTCCCCTATATATTAGGACAAGTACCAAAGGTGCACTGTGTACCCATATCTGGTCTCCTATATATTAGGGCAAGTACAAAGGGTGCACTGTGTAGCCATGTCTGGGTTCCTATATATTAGGACAAGTACTAAGGGTGCACTGTGTAGCCATGTCTGGGTCCCTATATATTAGGACAAGTACTAAGGGTGCACTGTGTAGTCATGTCTGGGTCTCCTGTATATTAGGATAAGTACTAAGGGTGCACTGTGTAGTCATGTCTGGGTCCCTATATATTAGGATAAGTACTAAGGGTGCCCTGTGTAGTCATGTCTGGGCCCCCTATATATTAGGACAAGTACTAACTGTGCCCTGTGTAGCCATGTCTGGTCCCTATATATTAGGACAAGTACTAAGGGTGCACTGTGTAGTCATGTCTGGGTCTCCTGTATATTAGGACAAGTACTAAGGGTGCACTGTGTAGCCATGTCTGGTCCCCTATATATTAGGACAAGTACTTAGGGTGCACTGTGTAGTCATGTCTGGGCCCCCTATATATTAGGACAAGTACTAACTGTGCCCTGTGTAGCCATGTCTTGGTCCCCTGCATATTAAGACAAGTACTAAGGCTGTACTGTGTAGCCATGTCTGCGCCCTTATGTATTAGGACAAGTACTAAGGGTGCACTGTGTAGCCATATCTGGGTCTCCTATATATTAGGACAAGTACTAAGGGTGCACTGTGTAGCCATATTGGGTCTCCTATATATTAGGCAAGTACTAAGTCTGTACTGTGTACCCAAATCTGGTCTCCTATATATTAGACAAGTACCAAGGGTGCACTGTGTACCCATATCTGGTCTCCTATATATTAGGACAAGTACCAAGGGTGCACTGTGTACCCATATCTGGTCTCCTATATATCAGGACAAGTACCAAGGGTGCACTGTGTACCCATATCTTGTCTCCTATATATTAGGAGAAGTACTAAGGGTGCACTGTGTAGTCATGTCTGGTCTCCTGTATATTAGGATAAGTACAAAGGGTGCACTGTGTAGTCATATCTTGGTCCCTATATATTAGGACAAGTACTAAGGGTGCACTGTGTAGCCATGTCTGGGTCCCTATATATTAGGACAAGTACTATGGGTGTACTGTGTAGCCATGTCTTGGTCCCCTGCATATTAAGACAAGTACTAAGGGTGCACTGTGTAGCCATATCTGGTCTCCTATATATTAGGACAAGTACTAAGGCTGTACTGTGTAGCCATGTCTGGGTCCCTATATATTAGGACAAGTACTAAGGGTGCACTGTGTAGTCATGTCGGGGCCCCTATATATTAGGACAAGTACTAAGGGTGCCCTGTGTAGCCATGTCTGAGTCCCTATATATTAGAACAAGTACTAACTGTGCTCTGTGGAGCCATGTCTGGTTCCCTATATATTAGGACAAGTACTAAGGGTGCACTGTGTAGCCATGTCTGGTCCCCTATATATTAGGACAAGTACTAAGGGTGCACTATGTAGCCATGTCTTGGTCCCCTGCATATTAGGACAAGTAATAAGGGTGCACTGTGTAGCCTTGTCTGGTCTCCTATATATTAGGACAAGTACTAAGGGTGCACTGTGTAGCCATGTCTTTGTTCCCCTGCATATTAGAACAAGTACTAAGGGTGCACTGTGTAGCCATGTCTCGGTCCCCTATATATTAGGACAAGTACTAAGGGTGCACTGTGTAGCCATATCTTTGTTCCCCTGCATATTAGGACAAGTACTAAGGGTGCACTGTGAAGTCATGTCTGGGTCTCCTGTATATTAGGACAAGTACTAAGGCTGCACTGTGTACCCCTATCTGGTCTCCGATATATTAGGACAAGTACTAAGGGTGCACTGTATAGCCATGTCTGGTCTCCTATATATTAGGACAAGTACTAAGGGTGCACTGTGTAACCATATCTGGTCTCCTATATATTAGGACAAGTACTAAGGGTGCACTGTGTACCCATATCTGGTCTCCTATATATTAGGAAAAGTACTAAGGGTGCACTGTGTAGCCATATCTGGTCTCCTATATATTAAGATAAGTACTAAGGGTGCACTGTGTAGCCATGTCTGGGTCCCTATATATTAGGATAAGTACTAAGGGTGCACTGTGTAGTCATGTCTGGGTCCCTATATATTAGGACAAGTACTAAGGGTGCCCTGTGGAGCCATGTCTGGTCTCCTATATATTAGGACAAGTACTAAGGGTGCACTGTGTAGCCATGTCTGGGTCTCCTATATATTAGGACAAGTACTAAGGGTGCACTGTGTACCCATATCTGGTCTCCTATATATTAGGTCAAGTACTAAGGGTACACTGTGTACCCATATCTGTTCTCCTATATATTAGGACAAGTACCAAGGGTGCACTGTGTACCCATATCTGGTCTCCTATATATTAGGACAAGTACTAAGGGTGCACTGTGTAGTCATGTCTGGTCTCCTGTATATTAGGATAAGTACAAAGGGTGCACTGTGTAGTCATATCTGGGTCCCTATATATTAGGACAAGTACTAAGGGTGCACTGTGTAGTCATGTCTGGGTCTCCTATATATTAGGACAAGTACTAAGGGTGCACTGTGTAGTCATGTCTGGGTCCCCTATATATTAGGACAAGTACTAAGGGTGCACTGTGTAGCCATGTCTGGGTCCCTATATATTAGGACAAGTACTAAGGGTGCACTTTGTAGCCATGTCTTTGTTCCCCTGCATATTAGGACAAGTACTAAGGGTGCACTGTGTAGCCATGTCTTGGTCCCCGGCATATTAAGACAAGTACTAAGGGTGCACTGTGTAGCCATGTCTGGTCTCCTATATATTAGGACAAGTACTAAGGCTGTACAGTGTAGTCATGTCTGGGTTCCTATATATTAGGACAAGTACTTAAGTGCACTGTGTAGTCATGTTGGGGTCCCTATATATTAGGACAAGTACTAAGGGTGCACTGTGTAGTCATGTTGGGATCCCTATATATTAGGACAAGTACTAAGGGTGCACTGTGTAGCCATGTCTTGGGCCCCTTATGTATTAGGACAAGTACTAAGGGTGCCCTGTGTAGCCATGTCTGAGTCCCTATATATTAGAACAAGTACTAACTGTGCTCTGTGTAGCCATGTCTGGTTCCCTATATATTAGTATAAGTACTAAGGGTGCACTGTGTAGTCATGTCTTGGTCCCCTGCATATTAGGACAAGTACTATGGTTGCTCTGTGTAGCCATGTCTTTGTTCCCCTGCATATTAGAACAAGTACTAAGGGTGCACTGTGTAGCCATGTCTGGGTCCCCTATATATTAGGACAAGTACCAAAGGTGCACTGTGTACCCATATGTGGTCTCCTATATATTAGGGCAAGTACAAAGGGTGCACTGTGTAGCCATGTCTCGGTTCCTATATATTAGGACAAGTACTAAGGGTGCACTGTGTAACCATGTCTGGGTCCCTATATATTAGGACAAGTACTAAGGGTGCACTGTGTAGTCATGTCTGGGTCTCCTATATATTAGGATAAGTACTAAGGGTGCACTGTGTAGTCATGTCTGGGTCCCTATATATCAGGACAAGTACTAAGGGTGCACTGTGTAGCCATGTCCGGGTCCCTATATATTAGGACAAGTAATAAGGGTGCACTGTGTAGTCATGTCTGGGTCTCCTGTATATTAGGATAAGTACTAAGGGTGCACTGTGTAGCCATGTCTGGTCCCCTATATATTAGGACAAGTACTTAGGGTGCACTGTGTAGTCATGTCTGGGCCCCCTATATATTAGGACAAGTACTAACTGTGCCCTGTGGAGCCATATCTGGTCTCCTATATATTAGGACAAGTACTAAGGGTGCACTGTGTAGTCATGTCTGGGCCCCCTGTATATTAGGACAAGTACTAAGGGTGCACTGTGTAGTCATGTCTGGGTCTCCTGTATATTAGGACAAGTACTAAGGGTGCACTGTGTAGCCATGTCTGGTCCCCTATATATTAGGACTAGTACTCAGGGTGCACTGTGTAGTCATGTCTGGGCCCCCTATATATTAGGACAAGTACTAAGGGTTCACTGTGTAGCCATATTGGGTCTCCTATATATTAGGACAAGTACTATGGGTGCACTGTGTAGCCATATCTGGTCTCCCATATATTAGGACAAGTACCAAGGGTGCACAGTGTAGCCATGTCTGGTCTCCTTTATATTAGGACAAGTACTAAGGGTGCACGGTGTAGCCATGTCTTGGTCCCCTGCATATTAGGACAAGTACTAAGGGTGCACTGTGTATCCATGTGTGGGTCCCCTATCTATTAGGACAAGTACTAAGGGTGCCCTGTGTACCCATATCTGGTCTCCTATATATTAGGACAAGTACTAAGGGTGCACTGTGTACCCATATCCGGTCTCCTATATATTAGGACAAGTACTAAGGGTGCACTGTGTAGCCATACTTTGTTCCCCTACATATTAGGACAAGTACTAAGGGTGCACTGTGTAGTCATGTCTTGGTCCCCAGCATATTAGGACAAGTACTAAGGGTGCACTGTGTAGCCATACTTTGTTAACCTGCATATTAGGAAAAGTACTAAGGGTGCACTGTGTAGTCATGTCTGTGTCTCCTATATATTAGGACAAGTATTAAGGGTGCACTGTGTAGCCATATTGGGTCTCCTATATATTAGGACAAGTACTAATGGTGCACTGCGTAGTCATGTCTGGGTCTCCTGTATATTAGGACAAGTACTAAGGGTGCCCTGTGTAGCCATATCTGGGTCCCCTGCATATTAGGACAAGTACTAAGGGTGCACTGTGTAGCCATATCTGGTCCCCTATATATGAGGACAAGTACTAAGGGTGCACTGTGTAGCCATATCTGGTCTCCTATATATTAGGACAAGTACTAAGGGTGCACTGTGTAGCCATGTCTGCGCCCTTATGTATTAGGACAAGTACTAAGGGTGCACTGTGTAGCCATATCTGGGTCTCCTATATATTAGGACAAGTACTAAGGGTGCACTGTGTAGCCATATTGGGTCTCCTATATATTAGGACAAGTACTAAGTCTGTACTGTGTACCCATATCTGGTCTCCTATATATTAGGACAAGTACCAAGGGTGCACTGTGTACCCATATCTGGTCTCCTATATATTAGGACAAGTACCAAGGGTGCACTGTGTACCCATATCTGGTCTCCTATATATTAGGACAAGTACCAAGGGTGCACTGTGTACCCATATCTTGTCTCCTATATATTAGGAGAAGTACTAAGGGTGACCTGTGTAGTCATGTCTGGGTCCCTATATATTAGGATAAGTACTAAGGGTGCACTGTGTAGCCATGTCTGGGTCCCTATATATTAGGACAAGTACTAAGGGTGCACTGTGTAGCCATGTCTTTGTTCCCCTGCATATTAGGACAAGTACTATGGGTGTACTGTGTAGCCATGTCTTGGTCCCCTGCATATTAAGACAAGTACTAAGGGTGCACTGTGTAGCCATGTCTGGGTCCCTATATATTAGGACAAGTACTAAGGGTGCACTGTGTAGCCATGTCTGGGTCTCCTATATATTAGGACAAGTACTAAGGCTGTATTGTGTAGCCATGTCTGGGACTCCTATATATTAGGACAAGTACTAAGGGTGCCCTGTGTAGTCATGTCTGGGTCCCTATATATTAGGATAAGTACTAAGGGTGCACTGTGTAGCCATGTCTGGGTCCCTATATATTAGGACAAGTACTAAGGGTGCACTGTGTAGCCATGTCTGGGTCCCCTATATATTAGGACAAGTACTAAGGGTGCACTGTGTAGCCATGTCTTGGTCCCCTGCATATTAAGACAAGTACTAAGGGTGCACTGTGTAGCCATGTCTGGGTCCCTATATATTAGGACAAGTACTAAGGGTGCACTGTGTAGCCATGTCTGGGTCTCCTATATATTAGGACAAGTACTAAGGCTGTATTGTGTAGCCATGTCTGGGACTCCTATATATTAGGACAAGTACTAAGGCTGCACTGTGTAGTCATGTCGGGGTCCCTATATATTAGGACAAGTACTATGGGTGCACTGTGTAGCCATGTCTTGGGCCCCTTATGTATTAGGACAAGTACTAAAGGTGCCCTGTGTAGCCATGTCTGAGTCCCTATATATTAGAACAAGTACTAACTGTGCTCTGTGGAGCCATGTCTGGTTCCCTATATATTAGGACAAGTACTAAGGGAGCACTGTGTAGCCATATCTGGTCTCCTATATATTAGGATAAGTACTAAGGGTGCCCTGTGTAGCAATATCTGGGTCCCCTGCATATTAGGACTAGTACTAAGGGTGCACTGTGTAGCCATATCTTTGTTCCCCTGCATATTAGGAAAAGTACTAAGGGTGCACTGTGTAGTCATGTCTGGCCCCCTATATATTAGGACAAGTACTAAGGGTGCACTGTGTAGCAATATCTGGGTCCCCTGCATATTAGGACAAGTACTAAGGGTGCACTGTGTAGCCATATCTTTGTTCCCCTGCATATTAGGACAAGTACTAAGGGTGCACTGTGTAGCCATGTCTTGGTCCCCTGCATATTAGGACAAGTACTAAGGGTGCACTGTGTACCCATATCTGGTCTCCTATATATTAGGACAAGTACTAAGCGTGCACTGTGTAGCAATATCTGGGTCCCCTGCATATTAGGACAAGTACTAAGGGTGCACTGTGTAGCCATATCTTTGTTCCCCTGCATATTAGGACAAGTACTAAGGCTGCACTGTGTAGTCATGTCTGGCCCCCTATATATTAGGACAAGTACTAAGGGTGCACTGTGTAGTCATGTCTGGCCCCCTATATATTAGTACAAGTACTAAGCGTGCACTGTGTAGCCATATCTGGGACCCCTGCATATTAGGACAAGTACCGTGTTTCCCCGAAAGTAAGACAGTGTCTTACTTTCTTTTTATCCCCAAAAGCCAGACTATGTCTTACTTTCGGGGTATGTCTTATAATAAAAAAAAATCATTACTCACCTCCCCCGGCGTTCTGTCGCGCTCCGGCAGGATGTCGCTCGCTCCTCGTCCCTGGCGCAGCATTGCTTTCTGAATGCGGGGGTTGAAATCCCCGCCTCCAGAAAGCTAATACACACGCCGTCAGCCAGTTACAGCCATTCAATGACAGCATTGAATGGCTGTGATTGGCTGAAGGCGCACGTGGCTTCAGCCAATCACACTATTCAATGACATCATTGAATGGGTGTGATTGGCTGAAGCCACGTGCGCCTTCAGCCAATCACAGCCATTCAATGATGTCATTGAATAGTGTGATTGGCTGAAGCCACGTGCGCCTTCAGCCAATCACAGCCATTCTGTAACTGGCTGACGGCGTGCGTATTAGCTTTCTGGAGGCGGGGATTTCAAGCCCCCGCATTCAGAAAGCAATGCTGCGCCGGGGACGAGGAGCGAGCGACATCCTGCCGGAGCGCGACAGAACGCCGGGGGAGGTGAGTAATGTTTTCTTTTTTTTCTACGGTATGTCTTACTTTCGGGGTACGGCTTACATTGGCCGACCCCCCTGACACCCCCGATACGTCTTACAATCGGGGGTGTCTTACTATCGGGGAAACACGGTACTAAGGGTGCACTGTGTAGTCATGTCTGGGTCTCCTGTATATTAGGACAAGTACTAAGGGTGCACTGTGTAGCCATATTGGGTCTCCTATATATTAGGACAAGTACTAAGGGTGCACTGTGTAGTCATGTCTGGGTCTCCTGTATATTAGGACAAGTACTAAGGGTGCCCTGTGTAGCCATATCTGGTCTCCTATATATTAGGATAAGTACTAAGGGTGCCCTGTGTAGTCATGTCTGGGTCCCTATATATTAGGATAAGTACTAAGGGTGCACTGTGTAGCCATGTCTGGGTCCCTATATATTAGGACAAGTACTAAGGGTGCACTGTGTAGCCATGTCTTTGTTCCCCTGCATATTAGGACAAGTACTATGGGTGTACTGTGTAGCCATGTCTTGGTCCCCTGCATATTAGGACAAGTACTAAGGGTGCACTGTGTAGCCATATCTGGTCTCCTATATATTAGGACAAGTACTAAGGCTGTATTGTGTAGCCATGTCTGGGACTCCTATATATTAGGACAAGTACTAAGGCTGCACTGTGTAGTCATGTCGGGGTCCCTATATATTAGGACAAGTACTATGGGTGCACTGTGTAGCCATGTCTTGGGCCCCTTATGTATTAGGACAAGTACTAACTGTGCACTGTGGAGCCATGTCTGGTTCCCTATATATTAGGACAAGTACTAAGGGAGCACTGTGTAGCCATATCTGGTCTCCTATATATTAGGATAAGTACTAAGGATGCCCTGTGTAGTCATGTCTGGGTCCCTATATATTAGGATAAGTACTAAGGGTGCACTTTGTAGCCATGTCTGAGTCCCTATATATTAGACCAAGTACTAAGGGTGCACTGTGTAGTCATATTGGGTCTCCTATATATTAGGACAAGTACTAAGGGTGCCCTGTGTAGCCATGTCTTGGTCCCCTGCATATTAAGACAAGTACTAAGGCTGTACTGTGTAGCCATGTCTGCGCCCTTATGTATTAGGACAAGTACTAAGGGTGCACTGTGTAGCCATATCTGGGTCTCCTATATATTAGGACAAGTACTAAGGGTGCACTGTGTAGCCATATTGGGTCTCCTATATATTAGGACAAGTACTAAGTCTGTACTGTGTACCCATATCTGGTCTCCTATATATTAGGACAAGTACCAAGGGTGCACTGTGTACCCATATCTGGTCTCCTATATATTAGGACAAGTACCAAGGGTGCACTGTGTACCCATATCTGGTCTCCTATATATTAGGACAAGTACCAAGGGTGCACTGTGTACCCATATCTTGTCTCCTATATATTAGGAGTAGTACTAAGGGTGCACTGTGTAGCCATATCTGGTCTCCTATATATTAGGATAAGTACTAAGGGTGCCCTGTGTAGTCATGTCTGGGTCCCTATATATTAGGATAAGTACTAAGGGTGCACTGTGTAGCCATGTCTGGGTCCCTATATATTAGGACAAGTACTAAGGGTGTACTGTGTAGCCATGTCTTTGTTCCCCTGCATATTAGGACAAGTACTATGGGTGTACTGTGTAGCCATGTCTTGGTCCCCTGCATATTAAGACAAGTACTAAGGGTGCACTGTGTGGCCATGTCTGGTTCCCTATATATTAGGACATGTACTAAGGGAGCACTGTGTAGCCATATCTGGTCTCCTATATATTAGGACAAGTACTAAGGGTGCCCTGTGTAGTCATGTCTGGGTCCCTATATATTAGGACAAGTACTAAGCGTGCACTGTGTAGCAATATCTGGGTCCCCTGCATATTAGGACTAGTACTAAGGGTGCACTGTGTAGCCATATCTTTGTTCCCCTGCATATTAGGAAAAGTACTAAGGGTGCACTGTGTAGTCATGTCTGGCCCCCTATATATTAGGACAAGTACTAAGGGTGCACTGTGTAGCAATATCTGGGTCCCCTGCATATTAGGACAAGTACTAAGGGTGCACTGTGTAGCCATATCTTTGTTCCCCTGCATATTAGGACAAGTACTAAGGGTGCACTGTGTAGCCATGTCTTGGTCCCCTGCATATTAGGACAAGTACTAAGGGTGCACTGTGTACCCATATCTGGTCTCCTATATATTAGGACAAGTACTAAGCGTGCACTGTGTAGCAATATCTGGGTCCCCTGCATATTAGGACAAGTACTAAGGGTGCACTGTGTAGCCATATCTTTGTTCCCCTGCATATTAGGAAAAGTACTAAGGGTGCACTGTGTAGTCATGTCTGGCCCCCTATATATTAGGACAAGTACTAAGGCTGCACTGTGTAGTCATGTCTGGCCACCTATATATTAGGACAAGTACTAAGGGTGCACTGTGTAGTCATGTCTGGCCCCCTATATATTAGTACAAGTACTAAGCGTGCACTGTGTAGCCTTATCTGGGTCCCCTGCATATTAGGACAAGTACTAAGGGTGCACTGTGTAGTCATGTCTGGGTCTCCTGTATATTAGGACAAGTACTAAGGGTGCACTGTGTAGCCATATTGGGTCTCCTATATATTAGGACAAGTACTAAGGGTGCACTGTGTAGTCATGTCTGGGTCTCCTGTATATTAGGACAAGTACTAAGGGTGCCCTGTGTAGCCATATCTGGTCTCCTATATATTAGGATAAGTACTAAGGGTGACCTGTGTAGTCATGTCTGGGTCCCTATATATTAGGATAAGTACTAAGGGTGCACTGTGTAGCCATGTCTGGGTCCCTATATATTAGGACAAGTACTAAGGGTGCACTGTGTAGCCATATCTGGTCTCCTATATATTAGGACAAGTACCAAGGGTGCACTGTGTAGCCATATTGGGTCCCCTGTGTATTAGGACAAGCATTAGGGTGCACTGTGTAGTCATGTCAGGGTCTCCTGTATATTAGGACAAGTACTAAGGGTGCACTGTGTAGCCATGTCTGGGTCCCCATATATATTAGGACAAGCATTAGGGTGCACTGTGTAGCCATGTCTGAATCCCTATATATTAGGACAAGTACTAAGGGTGCACTGTGTAGCCATATCTGGTCTCCTATATATTAGGACAAGTAGTAAGCGTGCACTGTGTAGCCATGTCTGGGTCCCCTGCATATTAGGACAAGTACTAAGGGTGCACTGTGTAGCCATGTCTGGTCTCCTATATATTAGGACAAGTACTAAGGGTGCACTGTGTAGCCATATTGGGTCTCCTATATATTAGGACAAGTACTAAATCTGTACTGTGTAGGCATGTCTGCGCGCCTCATGTATTAGAACAAGTACTAAGGGTGCACTGTGTAGCCATGTCTGGGCCCCCTGTATATTAGGACAAGTACTAAGGGTGCACTGTGTAGCCATGTCTGGGTCCCCTATATATTAGGACAAGTACTAAGGGTGCACTGTGTACCCATATCTGGTCTCCTATATATTAGGACAAGTACCAAGGGTGCACTGTGTAGCCATATTGGGTCCCCTGTGTATTAGGACAAGCATTAGGGTGCACTGTGTAGTTATGTCAGGGTCTCCTGTATATTAGGACAAGTACTAAGGGTGCCCTGTGTAGCCATATTGGGTCTCCTATATATTAGGACAAGTACAAAGCGTGCACTGTGTAGCCATGTTGGTGTCCTATATATTAGGACAAGTACTAAGGGTATACTGTGTAGCCATGTCTGGTCTCCTATATATTAGTATAAGTACTAAGGGTGCACTGTGTAGCCATGTCTAGTCCCCTATATATTAGGACAAGTACTAAGGGTGCACTGTGTAGCCATGTCTGGTCTCCTATATATTAGGACAAGTACTAACTGTGCCCTGTGTAGCCATGTCTTGGTCCCCTGCATATTAGGACAAGTACTAAGGGTGCACTGTGTAGCCATGTCTTTGTTCCCCTGCATATTAGAACAAGTACTAAGGGTGCACTGTGTAGCCATGTCTTGGTCCCCTGCATATTAGGACAAGTACTAAGGGTGCACTGTGTAGCCATGTCTTTGTTCCCCTGCATATTAGAACAAGTACTAAGGGTGCACTGTGTACCCATATCTGGTCTCCTATATATTAGGACAAGTACTAAGGGTGCACTGTGTACCCATATCTGGTCTCCTATATATTAGGACAAGTACTAAGCGTGCACTGTGTACCCATATCTGGTCTCCTATATATTAGGACAAGTACTAAGGGTGCACTGTGTAGCCATGTCTGGGTCCCCTATATATTAGGACAAGTACCAAGGGTGCACTGTGTACCCATATCTGGTCTCCTATATATTAGGACAAGTACTAAGGGTGCACTGTGTAGTCATGTCTGGTTTCCTGTATATTAGGATAAGTACTAAGGGTGCACTGTGTAGTCATATCTGGGTCCCTATATATTAGAACAAGTACTAAGGGTGCACTGTGTAGCCATGTCTGGGTCCCTATATATTAGGACAAGTACTAAGGGTGCACTGTGTAGCCATGTCTTTGTTCCCCTGCATATTAGGACAAGTACTATGGGTGTACTGTGTAGCCATGTCTTGGTCCCCTGCATATTAACACAAGTACTAAGGGTGCACTGTGTAGCCATATCTGGTCTCCTATATATTAGGACAAGTACTAAGGCTGTACTGTGTAGTCATGTCTGAGTCCCCTATATATTAGGACAAGTACTAAGGGTGCACTGTGTAGTCATGTCTGGGTCCCTATATATTAGGACAAGTACTAAGGGTGCACTGTGTAGCCATGTCTTGGGCCCCTTATGTATTAGGACAAGTACTAAGGGTGCACTGTGTAGTCATGTCTGGGTTCCCTATATATTAGGACAAGTACTAAGGGTGCACTGTGTAGTCATGTCTGGGTTCCCTATATATTAGGACAAGTACTAAGGGTGCACTGTGTAGTCATGTCTGGGTCCCTATATATTAGGACAAGTACTAAGGGTGCACTGTGTAGTCATGTCTGGGTCCCTATATATTAGGACAAGTACTAAGGGTGCACTGTGTAGTCATGTCTGGGTTCCCTATATATTAGGACAAGTACTAAGGGTGCACTGTGTAGTCATGTCTGGGTTCCCTATATATTAGGACAAGTACTAAGGGTGCACTGTGTAGTCATGTCTGGGTCCCTATATATTAGGACAAGTACTAAGGGTGCACTGTGTAGTCATGTCTGGGTCCCTATATATTAGGACAAGTACTAAGGGTGCACTGTGTAGCCATGTCTTGGGCCCCTTATGTATTAGGACAAGTACTAAGGGTGCACTGTGTAGCCATGTGTAGGTCCCCTATATATTAGGACAAGTACTAAGGCTGCACTGTGTAGTCATGTCTGGGTCTCCTGTATATTAGGACAAGTACTAAAGGTGCACTGTGTAGCCATATCTGGTCTCCTATATATTAGGACAAGTACCAAGGGTGCACTGTGTACCCATATCTGATCTCCTATATATTAAGACAAGTACTAAGGGTGCACTGTGTAGTCATGTCTGGTCTCCTGTATATTGGGATAAGTACTAAGGGTGCACTGTGTAGTCATGTCTGGGTCCCTATATATTAGGACAAGTACTAAGGGTGCACTGTGTAGCCATGTCTGGGTCCCTACATATTAGGACAAGTACTAAGGGTGCACTGTGTAGTCATGTCTGGGTCTCCTGTATATTAGGATAAGTACTAAGCGTGCACTGTGTAGTCATCTATGGGTCCCTATATATTAGGACAAGTACTAAGGGTGCACTGTGTAGTCATGTCTGGGTCCCTATATATTAGGACAAGTTCTAAGGGTGCACTGTGTAGTCATGTCTGGGTCCCTATATATTAGGACAAGTACTAAGGGTGCACTGTGTAGTCATGTCTGGTCCCCTATATATTAGGACAAGTACTAAGGGTGCACTGTGTAGTCATGTCTGGTCTCCTGTATATTAGGATAAGTACTAAGCGTGCAATGTGTAGCCATGTCTGGGTCCCTATATACTAGGACAAGTTCTAAGGGTGCACTGTGTAGTCATGTCTGGGTCCCTATATATTAGGACAAGTACTAAGGGTGCACTGTGTAGCCATGTCTTGGGCCCCTTATGTATTAGGACAAGTACTAAGGGTGCACTGTGTAGTCATGTCTGGGTTCCCTATATATTAGGACAAGTACTAAGGGTGCACTGTGTAGTCATGTCTGGGTTCCCTATATATTAGGACAAGTACTAAGGGTGCACTATGTAGCCATGTCTGAGTCCCTATATATTAGAACAAGTACTAACTGTGCCCTATGGAGCCATGTCTGGTCTCCTATATATTTGGACAAGTACTAAGGGTGCACTGTGTAGTCATGTCTGGGTCCCCTATATATTAGGACAAGTACTAAGGGTGCCCTGTGTAGCCACGTCTTGGTCCCCTGCATATTAGGGCAAGTACTAAGGGTGCACTGTGTAGCCATGTCTGGTCCCCATATATATTAGGACAAGCACTAAGGGTGCACTGTGTAGCCATGTCTGAGTCCCTATATATTAGGACAAGTACTAAGGGTGCCCTGTGTAGCCACGTCTTGGTCCCCTGCATATTAGGACAAGTACTAAGGGTGCACTGTGTAGCCATATCCGGTCTCCTATATATTAGGACTAGTACTAAGGGTGCACTGTGTAGCCATATCTGGTCTCCTATATATTAGGACAAGTACTAAGGGTGCACTGTGTAGCCATATCTAGTCTCCTATGTATTAGGACAAGTACTAAGGCTGCACTGTGTAGCCATATCTGGTCTCCTATATATTAGGACAAGTACTAAGGGTGCACTGTGTAGCCATGTCTTTGTTCCCCTGCATATTAGGACAAGTACTAAGGGTGCACTGTGTAGCCATGTCTGTGCCCCTTATGTATTAGAACAAGTACTAAGGGTGCACTGTGTAGCCATGTCTGGGTCCCCTATATATTAGGACAAGTACTAAGGGTGCACTGTGTAGCCATGTCTGGGCCCCCTGTATATTAGGACAAGTACTAAGGGTGCACTGTAGTCATGTCTGGGTCTACTATATATTAGGACAAGTACTAAGAGTGCACTGTGTAGCCATAACTGGTCTACTGTATATTAGGACAAGTACTAAGGGTGCACTGTGTAGCCTTGTCTGGTCTCCTGTATATTAGGATAAGTACTAAGCGTGCACTGTGTAGCCATGTCTGGGTCCCCTATATATTAGGACAAGTACTAAGGGTGCACTGTGTAGTCATGTCTGGGTCTCCCTTATATTAGGACAAGTACTAAGGGTGCACTGTGTAGCCATGTCTGGGTCACTATATATTAGGACAAGTACTAAGGGTGCCCTGTATAGTCAAGTCTGGGTCATTTGTATATTAGGACAAGTACTAAGGGAGCACTGTGTAGCCAAGTCTGGGCCCCCTGTATATTAGGACAAGTACTAAGGGTGCCCTGTGTAGCCATGTCTGGTCTCCTATATATTAGGACAAGTACTAAGGGTGCACTGTGTAGTCATGTCTGGGTCCCCATATATATTACGACAAGTACTAAGGGTGCACTGTGCAGTCATGTCTGGGTCTCCTGTATATTAGGACAAGTGCTAAGGGTGCACTGTGTAGCCATGTCTGGGTCCCCTATATATTAGGACAAGTACTAAGGTTGCACTGTGTAGTCATGTCTGGGTCTCCCATATATTAGGACAAGTACTAAGGTTGCACTGTGTAGTCATGTCTGGGTCTCCCATATATTAGGATAAGTACTAAGGGTGCACTGTGTAGCCATGTCTTGGTCCCCTGCATATTAGGACAATTACTAAGGGTGCACTGTGTAGCCATGTCTGGGCGCTCTGTATATTAGGACAAGTACTAAGGCTCCACTGTGTAGCCATGTCTGGGCCCTCTGTATATTAGGACAAGTACTAAGGGTGCACTGTGTAGCCATGACTTGGTCCCCTGCATATTAGGACAAGTACTAAGGGTGCCCTGTGTAGTCATGTCTGCTCACTATATATTAGGACAAGTACTAAGGGTGCACTGTGTAGTCATGTCTGGTCTCCTATATATTAGGACAAGTACTAAGGGTGCACTGTGTAGCCATGACTTGGTCCCCTGCATATTAGGACAAGTACTAAGGGTGCCCTGTGTAGTCATGTCTGGTCACTATATATTAGGACAAGTACTAAGGGTGCACTGTGTAGCCATGTCTGGTCTCCTATATATTAGGACAAGTACTAAGGGTGCACTGTGTAGCCATGTCTTGGTCCTCTGCATATTAGGACAAGTACTAAGGGTGCACTGTGTAGCCATGTCTGGGCCCTCTGTATATTAGGACAAGTACTAAGGGTGCACTGTGTAGTCATGTCTGAGTTCCTGTATATTAGGGCAAGTACTAAGGGTGTACTGTGTAACCATGTCTTGGTCCTCTGTATATTAGGACAAGTACTAAGTGTGCACTGTGTAGCAATGTCTTGGCCGCCTGTATATTAGGACAAGTACTAAGGGTGCACTGTGTAGCCATGTCTGGATCCCTGTATATTAGGACAAGTACTAAGGGTGCACTGTGTAGCCATGTCTGGGCCCTCTGTATATTAGGACAAGTACTAAGGGTGCACAGTGTAGCCATGTCTGCGTCCCTTATGTATTAGCACAAGTACTAAGGGTGCACTGTGTAGCCATATCTGGTCTCCTGTATATTAGGATAAGTACTAAGCGTGCACTGTGTAGCCATGTCTGGGCCCTCTGTATATTAGGACAAGTACTAAGCGTGCACTGTGTAGCCATGTCTGGGCCCTCTGTATATTAGGACAAGTACTAAGGGTGCCCTGTGTAGTCATGTCTGAGTCCCTGTATATTACGGCAAGTACTAAGGGTGCACTGTGTAGTCATGTCTGGTCTCCTATATATTAGGACAAGTACTAAGGGTGCACTGTGTAGCCATATCTGGTCTCCTATATATTAGGACAAGTACTAAGGGTGCACTGTGTAGCCATGTCTGGGCCTTCTGTATATTAGGACAAGTACTAAGGGTGCACTGTGTAGTCATGTCTGAGTCCCTGTATATTAGGGCAAGTACTAAGGGTGCACTGTGTAACCATGTCTGGGCCCTCTGTATATTAGGACAAGTACTAAGGGTGCACTGTGTAGCCATGTCTGGGTCCCTGTATATTAGGACAAGTACTAAGGGTGCACTGTGTAGCCATATCTGGGTCCCTGTATATTAGGACAAGTACTAAGGGTGCACTGTGTAGCCATATCTGGGTCCCTGTATATTAGGACAAGTACTAAGGGTGCACTGTGTAGCCATATCTGGGTCCCTGTATATTAGGACAAGCATTAAGGGTGCACTGTGTAGCCATATCTGGGTCCCCTGCAAGGATAGTTGCGGTGGAGCGGACAGCAACTGTTAGGTGATGTATTGATTTTTATGCAGCCAGGGCTTATGTTTGGGGTAGGGCCTATATTTCAAGCTCCCGAAAATCGTAGAAAAGAGCGCTGTAAAGTTGTGTGACTTTGTACCGCCACGTGCCACTTTGTGGCAACACAAAATCATGATATTGCTGTGAGAAAATGCAGTGATATTGCACAGAGCACAGATGCCATACCGCTGCGACTTTCTTGTGGCAATATTGCTGTCGTCCGTGTGAAAGAGGCCAAATACTGATAGATATAAAGTTCTGCACATGGACAGAGGAAATACACGTCACCATTACACACTAAATGGGAAACCTGGACAAACATAACATGGAAAAGGAAATGGGGATTTTAGTTACCAGAAAGGCCCATTTACACGGCCCGCTGATCGCTCAAATGACATTTCGAGTAACAGCTTTGAGGGATAATTTTGCATAAAATATTAAAGGGGTTGTCCCGCGCCGAAACGTTTTTTTTTTTTTTTTAACCCCCCCCCCCGTTCGGCGCGAGACAACCCCGATGCAGGGGTTAAAAAAACAAACCGCTCAGCGCTTACCTGAATCCCGGCGGTCCGGCGTCTTCATACTCACCTGCTGAAGATGGCCGCCGGGGTCCGCTCCCTCCGTGGACCGCAGCTCTTCTGTGCGGTCCATTGCCGATTCCAGCCTCCTGATTGGCTGGAATCGGCACGTGACGGGGCGGAGCTACACGGAGCCGGCATTCTGCACGAGCGGCTCCATTAAAGAGAGCAGAAGACCCGGACTGCGCAAGCGCGGCTAATTTGGCCATCGGAGGGCAAAAATTAGTCGGCTCCATGGGAACGAGGACGCTAGCAACGGAGCAGGTAAGTATAAAACTTTTTATAACTTCTGTATGGCTGATAATTAATGCACAATGTACATTACAAAGTGCATTAATATGGCCATACAGAAGTGTATAGACCCACTTGCTGCCGCGGGACAACCCCTTTAAGTAGCTACTCAGCCACTTAATAGCTTACTAGTGTGCAAATGAAGCCTTAGCTGAAAGCAATAATAGCCCGAAGGCTATGAACTGTATTCTCATCCTTTGTTCTCCAGCGGGAAACAATGCTATCAGCACTACCCGTGGAGAACTGCTGATAAGACTGAACAGCGATTTTTAGTTTGCCCTGAATGTAACGATCAGCTAGCAGTGCCCGAAAAGTGGATGATGGGCATGCATTTAGACGCAACGATTATTGCTAAAACGATCGCTTTTTAGCGTTTTTAGTGATTATCGCTCCGTGTAAATGGGCCTTAAGCTTAACTGGAGCAACCAGTGTCTGACAGCTGCAGCCAAAGCAAATAGGATCAAAGGGGTGCATAAAAATACATCTAGAGACACATGATGATAATATTGTTCCTCCTCTTTACAAGTCACTGGTCAGACCACACATGGAATATTGTATACAGCTTTGTGCACCAGTACTCAAGAAGGACGTATAAAGTTTAAGCGGGCATAAAGGCGGGCAACAAAAATAGTTATGAAAATTGGGGTTATTTAGCTTAGCAAAAAAGAGCACTGAGGGGCGACCTAATAACTATGTATACATATATCAGGGGATACAGAGATCTCTCCCATCATATATTTATACCCAGGACTGTGACTGTAACAAGGGGGCGCCCTCTACGTCCAGAGGAAAGAAGGTTTCTACACCGACATAGAAGGGGGTTCTTTTCTGTAAGAGCAGTGAGGCTATGGAACTCTCTGCCTGAGGGCTTAGTGATAGTGAACTTGATAAAAGAGTTTAAGAGGAGCCTGGACACCTTTCTTGAATAGTCACTAATTACTTCAGAAGGGTCGGTGATCCAGGGATTATTCTGATTGCCATATTAGAGTTGGGAAGGAATTTGTACCTCTAAAATTAGGAAAAATTACCTCATTGGATTTGTTTTGCCTTCCTGTGGATCAACATTACAGAAAAATAGGCTGGACTGGATGGGCACATGGTCTTTCTCAGCCCCACACGCTATGCTACAATGTTACCAGCACTTTATATATATGTATATGTTTGGAATACATTGGTGTCTTTTATCTTGTTCTGTATCTCACAGCCTTTTGCTCTTCAGTCTATATCAGTATATCTGCAGCTTATATTTCCTTCGTGATGTCACCTGCCTGGAGCTAAAAACATAAGAGCGAGAATCAATGGGCAGAAAACGTCCCCCAGCTGAGTGTCAATCAAGTGTTGCTGTTATTTAGGATCTCTTCAAACCCATTTGAATAGGAACATTTACAATGTTTGTTCTTATATTCGCCCCTCTATGTCTTCATTGTGGGCGCAGATTGTCTGTAATGAAGCCCCAGGTTGGCTCTGTAGTTAATAAGGTAATCCTCCTGCTCTTGGTAGATCCCCATTGTCTTTGCAGTGTACCATATATTAAGTGTAAAGTATCTGGAAACCCCCAACAAGATGCTGTTGATGGATCCTGTGAGGTTATTTTGTGGCTCTGAGAGCAGGATGATGTTCTGATGGGCCTAAAACTACATCTGTCTTTAATCAGCTGGTAGTGATGGCAGCGGTCAGGATTTTACCATATTCTCTATGGCCATGTCATGGGGAGCGAGGGATCTGGAGACCCCGAACGTGTGTGCGCCAATTACAAGGAGAACCATGGAGGCACCTTGTAGAGAGATATTATCATTAATCACCATCTCTATACAAGAGACCCGGCCTGTGGTTAATCTATCATCAGGTCATATGGGGGAAAATGGGGACATATTGGGAAATCTGCCAAACAATGACACAACCGCAACGTGGATTATTACAGATGCTGATTTATATGTGAAGGTTAATATGGTGGATGGATTCAAAATCTTATAATATAAGATTATATTCACGAAATAATAGTATCTGGCAGTAAGAAAGAAGAATAAACTGTAAGAATGTGAATGTTGCCCCCAAATATCACCCCGCACCAAGTCCTGGACGGCTTCAGCACTCAGACATGACAAGTTCCCACTATAATAATAAAGATTGTCATTAGTCTGAGGAAAATGGTGAGAATATTCCTATAATGTCCTTCATCACATCTCAGTAACTGCGGACATACGATTTCAAACTTATCATGGTTGGCTGTGATTGGTCAGTTACTGATCACATGACTGCTGCCATGGTTACAGCCAGGGCAATTGTGTTGTCGCGGCAGTTGGCAGTTGAGAGTGTTGGAGACTGGCGATGGAGAAGGAGGCGATGTCTGCTGGACCAGAGCAGAGCGATTTTATGGAGGGAGAGGAGGAGATTCGGAGGAAGAAAGGAGTGAGAAGACCAAGACATGTCTTGGATTCTTCAGATGAGGCTTCAAGCAAGAGCCAGAGGAGGAAGAGGAGGAGGAAGTCATCGAGCTCAGCGAAGCCCATCGTTCCACCGACTGATTCGGTGAAGAAAGACCTCGTTGGGAAGAAGCAACCCAAGAAGAGGCATCTGGATTCTTCAGTGGGAGAAAAGGACCCACCTGTAAAGATACAGAAAGAAGACCCGGGAGGCTCAGGTACCGCTGGAGATCTGCGGAGCTGTAGGAGCGCATTCACACATGACAGATATTGGTGCAGATCGGCGGCAGATTTCATCTTTTCGGTTGAAGGGGTGAAGTCTGCTCAGGATCCGCATCAAAGTCCACGTTAGAATCCACACCAATGGTTTGTGTTTGGACACAGAATTTGATGTGGATTTTGGTGCAGATTTTCAGTAAGTCCGCTAAGTGTGAACGCAGCCTGAGGGTCCCACACTGTACCGCCATGTCTGGTAATTCATGGGGGTTGTCTGCTGGAGAGGAAGAGGCAGGAAAGTGATCCAAATGTTCCATTGTATCACACTGTATTTATGTACATTGTATGATGTTCCTGCGGTTATGGATGAGCTGCTGAAATGGACAGTTTTCTGGTTCGCCGTCTTCTTACAATTCATGTTTTTTGTATTCTGGGGGGAAAATGATGGAAATGTTACATTGTATCAAACTGTATTTCTGTACATTGTATAATGTGAAATGTCAGATATTACTGTGATAAGGGCTCCTGCACACGTGTGACGTATAAACGCTCGCAGGGAGATGGCGTGATTGCGCTGTGTATGGAGCGCTATTACGTTTTCACGTGAACCTTTCCGCGCTGCTTACTGTACTTTTTTTGTGCTGCTGAGGTTGTTTATACCTGTTTTAGAACTGGCTGAGCAGCCTAAATAATCACCAGTGTTATCAATTAATACTGCAAAATCGCGCCGTAATGGTGGCTTGGGTGGTCAAATGTGAGTGAAAATAGAGCATGTTGCATATTTTTTTGCCCAACGGAAATACGGGTGCAAAAATGCTAAATTTTGCATTTGCTAAATCGCCCGTGTGCAGGAGCCCTTATAGATGAGCTGCTGGAATGTACCGTTTTCTGGTTCGTCTTACAATTCATGTGTTTTGTATTCTGGGGAGAAAAGACACAAATGTTACATTGTATGATGTTGTATTTATGTATATTGTGACATGTCAGATGTTACTGCTGTTTAGGCCGGATTCACACGCCCGTATTTGTGCAGCATATTGCGCCCGCAGTGAACAGAACCCATTCATTTTATCGGGACAATCAAATGTAGTTTTTCAGCTTACACCCAAAAATATGCCCTTTTTTCTGCAGATTTGAGCCCATCGATGCACTTGTGTAAATGCGCTGTGAATACTCAGGAGACCTACATTTTTGCAAAGCGTTAAGGCATAAAATCAATGAGATTGTCTGACTTTATATTTTTGTCTGCAGATATAACATGTATGTGTGCATTTAAAAAAAACCGCCTGGCCGGCCAAAATACGTTTACACTGGCAGATTTGGGCCGGCCCGGCTTTCTTTTTAAAAAAAAAACAACATTTGCTGCTGAAATGTACACTTTTCTGGTTACTCATCTTCTCCCATGTTTAGATGATCTGCTCTTCGGGGGCGTTCACACATCGCTGATTTGCTGCAGATTTTGGCGCAGATCTGCCGGAGCAGTCGCCCATGCAATTTGTATTTAAATGAAAGGATGAAATCTGCTGCAGATCTGCATGAAAATCTGACAAAATCGGGCCAAAAATTGTGACTGAACCTTTAGGAAGTGAGTAGATTCAGCAATTGTTCCTCAGCGGAGGTGATCACAGCGCTATGGCTGCCCCCCACTGTGTAAGGGCTCCTACCCACTAGGGTTTCTTTAACGCTGCGATATCGCTGTGCTTTTTTAACGCAATTGTCAATGGGACTTTCTAATGTTAGAAACACATCGCACAAAAATCATAAAGCGCCAACTTGTGATGAGTTTATAACATTAGAAATCCCATTGACAATTGTGTTAAAAAAAGCGCAGCGTTAAAAAAATGCAAATGGGTAGGAGCCCTGACAATACCAAAATGGGGTGTTTTTGAAACAAAAATTGTGGTAGTTTTCCTGTGGGCAGCATGGGGGCTCAGTTGCCTTTCAGTACGGGGGTATCTGGGTTCAAATCTGGGTTCATTCTCCAGTGTGAATATAGATTGTGAGCCACCAGGGGACAAAGCCCAATGTAATGCTAAACTGTATACAGTGCTGTGGAATATGTATGTGCTATATATGTCAGTGCAATAAACAATAATGTACCCTGGTGGGTGATCTGCTGTCTATTAATGCCCTTACTATATATATGTTAGTAATGTATGTTATATAAAGAATGCCTCAGAATGCCACAGGAGGAGATCTCTGCCAGCCAGAAGCTGCGATAGATTCTCGCTATAATTTACGCCACTTTCTGGTCTTAAATGCAGCGAATCTGAGGGGTCCGCACCGCTGAGCCCCCGGCACGTTGGCTCGTTACATGGTTGGGCTCCTCAATAGACACATTAGACACACGTACGAGGGCCAACGCACCAAATAGGTCTTAGTTCACCCGCGCAAGTGACTATACGACAGCCAGATGAAACAGATGTAGACCTAAGGGACATATATGAGTATACTGATATCACTCCAGCCTCAGTCACAGAGCAAACACTATAAATACTGACTCATATTCTATTGGATCTGAGGGGAAAAAGAGAAATAATGTTTGTGTTATTACTGAGAGAAGAATGAAAGAAAACCATAAAGAACAAACTACTACTAAGTGTAATCAGAGCCGTGTATAGGGGTGCAGAATATATATACAATGGGCTGTACTGCCTACAGCGACCCTCCGGTCCTGGACAAACAGAGGTGGCCCCACTTCTCTGACCACCTGATACACGCTGTGCATTAGTATACATCATTAGTCGGAGACTCTACATGCTGATGGGACCGGCCAGGACTGCTCACAGATCCCTCTTCATCCCTACAGAGGTATATTGTTGGCCAGTCCCCGGTATCTCGGCTGGTGGGCAGTATATATAGCACTTGTATGTTATTGTGCTATGTGGGGCATGGACTGTGTATTTATCATCGCTTGCACACGATTTGATATTTTGCTGCTTTTTGATGGTATTTATTGATTTTTATTGAATTTTATGTCTCGTTGGGAGTTTGTTTTTAATCAGAGTTGTTTATTAATAAAGTTGATATTTGTGGAGCGTGTAGATGTCATACTGTGTTCATTACATACCTCTACAGTGATGCTACCCTCACACGGGATAGATAATACAGACACCACTTACACACCGGACACCTACCACTTACACGCCGGACACCTACTACTTACACACCGGACATCTACTACTTACACACCGGACATCTACTACTTACACACCGGATGTCTACCACTTACACACTGCACATCTACCACTTACACACTGGACATCTACCACTTACATACTGGATATCTACCACTTACACACCGGACACCTACCACTTACATGCCGGACACCTACTACTTACACACCGGACATCTAGCACTTACACACCGGATATCTACCACTTACACACTGCACATCTAGCACTTACACACCGGACATCTACCACTTACACACTGCACATCTACCACTTACATACTGGATATCTACCACTTACACACCGGACACCTACCACTTACACACCGGACATCTACCACTTACACACCAGACATCTACCACTTACACACCGGACATCTACCACTTACATACTGGACACCTACCAATTACACACCAGACACCTACCACTTACACTCCGGACATCTACCACTTACACACCGGACATCTAGCACTTACACACCGGATATCTACCACTTACACACTGCACATCTACCACTTACACACCGGACATCTAGCACTTACACACCGGACATCTACCACTTACACACTGCACATCTACCACTTACACACTGGACATCTACCACTTACATACTGGATATCTACCACTTACACACCGGACATCTACCACTTACACACCGGACACCTACCACTTACACACCGGACATCTACCACTTACACACCAGACATCTACCACTTACACACCGGACATCTAGCACTTACATACTGGACACCTACCAATTACACACCAGACACCTACCACTTACACACCGGACATCTACCACTTACACGCCGGACATCTAGCACTTACATACTGGACACCTACCACTTACACACCGGACATCTACCACTGATTTATTTGTCAATTAACAACCACAAACTTGTCAGAGATACCACTTACTCACTTGATAAATACCACTTACACACCAGACACTGATACTACTCACACACTGCACACTTACCACGTATGACCCCTCCATCGTCCCCAGTGCATACTGTGGGAGTCATGGACTGGGGAATCTGGAAACAAGCCAAATTCTTTCTTTAATTACTTAATTTTTTGTTATTACACATCTATGAGGCCTCGGTCAGACGACCGCTTTTTGCCGCGATTCGCGGATGCGCATGCGATCTGTGCATATATAGAAACATTGCTTCGCAATGGGGTCGGTGACATGGCCGCTTTTTATTCGGATGTCCGATAAATTATAGGACATGAGGAATCGCAGATCGCGCCTATCTGCGTTCTGCGATTCCTTGTGTTCTATATATGCGCTCAATGGGGCCGGCAGCAGCAGCGCTGACCCCATTGAGAACATATACTACAAAGATCATTCTCCTCTGCCACAGCTGTAACAGCTGTGGCAGAGAAGAACGATGTTCGCCCATTGAATTCAATGGAGCCGGCAATACAGCCGACTACATTGAAAGCAATGGACTGCCGGCGAGCGCGGCATGAATTTTCGGGAAAGGCTTAAAAATATAAGCCCTTGCCTGAAAACCATCCAAAAATGTGTAAAAAAAAAATACTCATCTTGTCCCTGCAGCCGGAGTTCAGCCGCGGCCGGCTGGCAGTTCTCCTGAACTGCTCTGTGTAGTATTCAGCAGGCTGGGATTTAAAATCCCTGCCTGCTGAATGGGCTGCCTCTGATTGGTCACAGCCCTCACCAGTCAGAGGCAACTCTCACTCACCCATTCATGAATTCATGAATGGATGAGTGAGTGCTGCCTCTGACTGGCTCAGCGCAAGGACCAATCAGGGGCAGCTCTCAGCTATTGAATGACAGCTGAGAGCTGCCCCTGATTTGTCCTTGTGCTGAGCCAATCAGAGGCAGCACTCACTCACCCATTCATGAATTCATGAATGGGTGAGTGAGAGCTGCCTCTGATTGGTGAGGGCTGTGACCAATCAGAGGCAGCCCATTCAGCAGGCGGGGATTTAAAATCCCCGCCTGCTGAATAATACACAGAGCAGTTCAGGAGAACTGCCGGCCGGCCGCAGCTGAACTCCGGCTACAGGGACAAGGTGAGTATATATATATTTTTTATTTTTACACATTTTTGGATGGTTTTCAGGGAATGGCTTATATGTTTAGGCCCTTCCTGAAAATTCATCCTGCGCTCGCCAGCAGCCCATTGCTTTCAATGGAGTCGGCTGTATTGCCGGCTCCATTGAATTTCAATGGGCGGACAGCGCTCCTTTGATCGGGCCCGTTTCGCCGGAAACACTGCTAGCTGCAGATTTTTCGGCGAATCGTCGGCCCCGGTCATGCGATTTGCGGATGCGCATCCGTCATGCGATCCGCAAATCGCGGCAAAAAACGGTCATCTGACCGAGGCCTAAAGGGGATGTTTGGGAATACAACCAAATTGAGGCCATCTGTGCTGCCTGTGGTAACACCTCCTAGGACAGGAGAATGTACTGTTACCATGTTTGGTAGTTTAAATCGCCTTAGTTGCATTCTGCCAGACCCCTCCTCCTAACTCAGGGGTCATTTAAAGCCCCTTGTGTATGCAAAAAAATACACAATACAGTTCACCTGAAACAGTGAATCCTACAGAGCTGTTAGGAAGCATCAGCTGCAGGCTGGATTCTTGTGCATCCAACTGAATAGTGGCCACATCAACACATCATAAAAAGCACTTTGTGAAACTTTTCCACAATTAACTGCTGAGCAATAAAATTGGCAACACTGACCCTCCCATTGTGTGTCTGAGTCAAATCTAGCCAAGACTGTTATATTCCTAGGTATATTATTATATATATTATATCCAGGGAAGAGTTACCAAGATGGTGAGCAGTCTGCAAATCATGTCCTATGAGGAATGATCAAAGGATCTGGGAATGTTTAGGCTGAGAGGAGACTTAATAGCGGTCTACAAATATCTGAAGGGCTGTCACAGTGCAGAGGGATAAGCCCTATTCTCATCTGTACAAGGAAAGACTAGAAGCAATGGGATGAAACTGAAAGGGAGGAGACACAAATTAGATATTAGACAGTGAGGGTGATCAATGAGTGGAACAGGTTACCACGGCAGGTGGTGAGTTCTCCTCAAATGGAAGTGTTCAAACAAAGGCTGGAAAAACATCTGTCTGGGGTGATTTAGTGATCCTGCACTGAGAAGGGGGTTGGACCCGATGACCCTGGAGGTCCCTTCCAACTCTACCATTCTATGACCCCCTTCTTATTTGGAAAACCTAAGCTAATTCAATATGTTGGATGTCAAAATGGCCTCCTAAAACATCTCCTCCACCAAGAAATGCAGCCACCTCCCCAATTAATACTTTTACACATCGGAAGTAAATTATCTCGTTATTATACCAGTTAAACGTGTGTGTCCAGACATTTGCCTCAGCTGTATTGTTGTACCTAAGTGCTGTATACTTTATACCAAAAATCCAATGGAACCCAAGAGTAAGCAGGACAATCTTTCCATAAGAGAAGGTTTTCCTGCTGTCTTATGGGGTCTGATGTGTTATTTATTTATTTTTTACACAATATATACAGTTACTGATCACATAACTAGGCAAATAAGGCCCAAATTAGTAAAATATGCATCTAAAGCCTAAGTCACATGTCCATAATACAGATACAATACATACTGAGCCCCTTATAGGAGTGATAGTTAATACCTACAGACTATGTAAGATGTTATCTTCTGTATTAAAGTGGTTGTCCTTCTGCTCCCGTCACATGATGGCCAATTTTAACGTAGCAACTACAGTTCCCAGAGGGGCCTTGTATCTGACCGTCTGGCTGCAGGCACCTACCTCTATTATAACCTATAGCCTGTATATTCACTGTTATATTCACTATTAGGAGGACCAACTGGCTCAGGAAGCACCACATCTACAACCATCCAAGAACGACTACGATTCCATCATGTTCTTGGCCGGGGAGCCTACGGAGAAGTTGTGCTGGCAGAAGACATCGTTACCTGCCAGCAGTTTGCAGTGAAGGTGATCAGGAAGAGGGCCCTACTAGCAGAAGTGGAGCTGGCGGACGTGATGGTGGAGCACCGCGTGTTACAGATGACGTCAGGAAGTCCCTTCCTCATCCATGCAGAATTTGCATTTCAGACCAAGGTATAGTTGTTATCACACATCTCCAAGTATGTGCGATATCTCCAAGTATGTTATCGCACATCACTAGTATGTGCACCGTAGATGTGGACTTTGTAGTATAACTTCTAATTAACCAACCTTCTTACATGTCTCTTCTACATTACAGACGCATGTTCTACTAGGATTAGAGTTTCTAAGCTGCGGGGACCTGAATCAACTCCTACAGTCAAAGGGACGGCTCGATATCAACAGTTCCAGGTAAAGATTTAGGGTGGTTTTACACGGCACATATTTTGCCTATTAACAAGCAACAACTGACAAGATAGCATGTTGGTTGTTGCTCGTTAAGGTGGTCTAACATGAGCAGATCATTAGTATGGCACATTCCGCTGTTTACATGGGGAGATGTGCTGCTGGTGAGCCAACACTTTTATGCTCACATAAAAGATCTGGTCAGCAGATGACAACCATTTGCTCACAATTGTCTGATCGCGAGCCTCCTCCTACATGGCTGATGATTAGTGATCCATCCAATAATCATACTTTAGCTACAGTTTAGGAAACAGTATTTTGTCGCTCCTCAGGATCTCACACCGACTACTTATTCTCTTTCTTACAGATTCTACGCTGCGGAAATGGTGTGCGGCATCCAACACCTCCACGCCAAGGGGATCATCCACAGAGACCTGAAGCCCGAAAACATCTTGGTGGCTGAGACAGGGCACCTGAAGATCACCGATTTCGGTCTCGCCCTGGACAACATGCTTGGAGGTCGAACAGCTACTGACTATGCTGGGACCGAAGACTATATTGCTCCTGAGGTGAGAGGAATAGAATCTTCTTACCAGTTGTTGACATAAGTGTATTTATGTTCTTGGGTTGTGGATCATGGAGACAGTAGTCCGAGATGGAATAGAGGACTGCGGTCTCTACACAATGCTAGTCTAGAGCAGTGCACATATCCCATGTAATGCCTTTCTTTTAGGGCAGACGACTTATGTTATTAATGATGTAGAACTTATTTCCCAACTTACTAACTGTTGTCTGTTTATGGCAGATGGACGCCGGAGAGGAGTACAACGCCGCCGTAGACTGGTTTTCATTCGGAGTCATCATGAATCAAATGATCACCGGCGAGCGTAAGTATCATCACAAACTCTTTAATGAGTCCACCTCCGGAGCGAAGAACATCATAATGCAGGTAAGCATGTTACTAATTTTGTATGCTTTTATTGTCTTTACTAGTCAGATTCTTGTAATTGTAGTTAGTATTAAAAACTACATTTCTGATTTCAGCTCCTCAAGAAAAATCCAGCCAAGCGTCTAGGAGTCAATGGGAACATCCGTGGTCATCGGTTCTTCCAGCATGTAGAATGGGACTCTGTGGAAACCCTGAGGATGGCCCCACCGCACATCCCTGCCCCCACTAAGTCGGAATTCCATCAGCAATTCGACTTAGACACCATCGAAGCAGAAGAGGCCAAGCAATCCGAGCTGTCACCGGAAGACCAGGCCAAGTTCAGAGGGTTTTCATTCTCTAACATGAAGACCCTCTTAGACACCGGCTCTACAACCACCTGAGCAAGCGGCCCTCCTGAGCCCCTGCAACGCCATCACAAGGAAGGACGGCGAGGGACCCCTGAGGAGAGAGCCAGCAGTATCACCCAGCTGGCGGTAAGTACAGGCGCCACAACATCTGCGCCCCGTAGCCTCATTGACATGTGCTGTACCTAAAACCCTTTTTTTTCTTACCAGTAAATGGATTTCCCCGAACCAATGACAGCAGCAGCTGATGGTGCTGCCACGGGTACCAGGAAACACATTGGTGCGCGATGGCCGGCTATTAAGGGGTGGAAGGAGGCCGGATTTTTTTTTTTATCTTATGACATCTAAGCACATGTCTATGAATATTTCACATTTACTGGTAATTGCATTTCCTCACGCCCATAACAGTAATGTAATGAGCGATGGGGAAATGAGGTGAGTGTTGGCCGGCTATTAAGGGGTGGAGGAGGCCGGATTTTTTATTTTTTTTTTACCCCTTGGTGACATCGACCATAAAAGTACAGGGGATGTGTGTGGGGTCTGTATGGAATGGACTTGGCTCCCAAGCTCACTCCATAAACTGAAGTGGCGCCACCTGTCTTTGACAATTCACACCTAGAAGCAACAGCTATGATCAGAAATAACTTCAATTATGGCTGTTGAGTATTTTAATGCAGCTGTCAATTCTTACAGTGGCATTTGAATAACCTAATCAGCATTTAAATGTTCCAAATGGCCTTCCCTGGGTTGTATAAGTGAATTAATGATCCCAAGTTCAAGCACCAATAGAGGCCTAAAAAAATAAGTGTAAAACATTTTTGAAAAAAGTTAAAAAAAACCTTGTCCTATATTTCTAAAAAAAAAAGAAAAGTAATTTGCATTGCAGCCTGCGTAAAAGTCCGTTTAAAATATTGAATTATTTATCCCAGATGATGAACACCATTATGAAAAAAATACATAACACCAGATTTGTATTTTTTCATTACCCTGGCTCCAAGAAAAAATATGAAATATAAAGCGATCAAAAAGTTACACAACCACTAGTCATCCTGCAGAAATTGAGTCCACACATCCGCTGCATCAACAGTAAAATGAAAAAGTGATGGTGCCTTAAAATAGCAACAGAAACTATTTTTTTTTTATATATTTCAATTTTTAAAATTAGTATAACAAAAAAAAAATGTAGTTTGGAAATTGTGGTAAATGTGCTGACACACACAGAATAAAGTTTTTGTGTAATTTGTGCCACAGTGTGCACACCAAAAACAACAGGTCCAAAAATAAGCATAATTGCATTTTTTTTCATTTCAGCCCACTTAGAAATCTGTAAAAGTTTTTCTGCATATTTTATGGTATATTAAATTGTACCAGTGAAAAACACAACTCACCCCACAAAAAAGCACTCAGACAGCTAATCCCATGAAAAAACATCTTGCTATTTAGACCCCAAACATTAGACCACAATTTAACAATTATATCAGAACAATGTGGTGCGCTTCTGATAAAATCTAGCGCCCCCTGCAGCTTTTCCCTTATGCCTCCTTCAATGTTATGCCATCCCATAGTGAGAACTTAAAGGGATTAGCCCAGCAGGCCTAAAGAGAGGTTAGTGTAGTGTAGGTCCCATCTACAAGAGGTCGCCTTGACGTGGCAGATGGGCTCACATGTTTTGCTCAAAATGTGTGCTAAGAACCTCACATCTTCATATGTCAGTAAATATAACAAGAATGCCATTTAAATTCAGATATTCAGTGCTTGCAGTAGTGTTGCAGCCACTTGTATTTGCTTGTATCGTTGCAGCCATGATGTATGGTGCGCTAACACATATGGCCTATAAAAGGCTCTCGGAGGCTCCTTGTATGTAGTGAGTAAAGGAAATAAAAAAAGAAGGGTGGAGCAAGACCCAGTGAGGGTGGTGGAATGTTTATGGAGTACAAAGAGCTTTCAATGATTGAGTATTTTGAATGGTGGAGGTGCTGCCAACCAGATGACGCTCCACCAGTGTGGGCGTGAGTGTAGCAAAAAAGGATGTGAAAAGAACTGGTATGGAGGCGCAACCCTCTAAGCTACTAGAAGATGTAGATCCAAGTCCAATGTGTGATGGTGAAAGCACTTCTTTTTTATTATTTTTTCACAAATTAAAAACCAGCAATAGAATACGCATTTCGGGGAAGAACCCCTTCGTCAGTTCGGCTGGATAGGACAACAGGATGCCTGGGGGGGACACGACTCCAAAGATGTATTGGATGTGTCGGAGGTCCTGTGTGCAGGAAGGCAGGGGAGACGCAATCAAAGAGACTTGTGTCTGTTAAAAGCGTATGAGAAGGAATGCATTATTGGGATGCGAAATGGTCTTTTAGAGAAATTGCCCGCCACCTGGACCATTCTGACCAGACTGTTAGGAGATCTAGAGGTTCAGGTACAGCAAATGTGGATCAATATGCGGTAGACTACCATACAAAACCTGTATTCCTCCATGCCCGCCCGTATCTCATCTTGCAATCAGGCTAGAGGAGCCCAACAGGGACTAGAGCCTCCCCTCAAGGGGTCAGTTTTCTGCAATAAAAGCTCCTTTTGCTCTGATATTGTAATCCCTTATATCAACGTTACAATCACATAGAGAAAGTTTCATTTGATTCTGACAACTCCTTCTGGGAGGGGATCTTTTTTTTACAATGTCCCTTAGAAAGATTCTTCCATCGCTGCAGCAGTGCTCCCCAGGACTAAAGGACCTTCCCTGAATTGAATTGGTCAATCAACAAGGGAAGGGATAGCGGGCATCAGCTGCATGTTCAAGGTAATGTTCAAGTCACACATCTGACTCCCGCTATCCCCTACTTTGCTGCTGAGCATGGCTGAAGGCCCTTTATCTGGTAAAATTCATAGCTAGCGGTTAGCGTGACATGACTGTGCCACGGACTGTGGCATGACTATATTAAGAGGTGAGCGACTAGTCTCTTGACATCACAGCCATGTCACAGGCTGCCAGAAAACCTCTGCTGGGCCACTTGTGGCCAACGTGCCATATGTTGTGCAGGCCTGGTTTAGACACTGACTGCCCAATCTATCTCCAATAGGGCCTATCCACAGGTGATGCAAGTCTGATTGGTGGGGGTCTCATCACTGAAGACCCCTTGTGGTCTCCAGAATAAGAGTCTGAAAGGTCTGCCTGTTTAAGCCCTCTTCTGTCACTCTGGGCTCACTGCCTGCCTTCACCCCTCGGCAGAGTGAGGAGTAGATTGAATAGAGCAGTGTCGCTGCATGTGTGGAGCTGCTCCATTGTTCTTTAATGCAGACCGCTGAGTGCTTGTACTAGCTATTTTCATCATCGCCATTGAAATAAATGGAGCTGCACTGTGCATGTGCAACCACTGCTAAGATGCCATCTCCACGTCTCTGTAGAGGGTATAGAGAGCCCACAGTTAGGAAAATGGGGACACAGGACCCCAATTCTTGGGAATGATAGACCCTCACTGATTAGAGCTTCATCACCTATCCTGTCGATAGCCAATATAAGCCAACCCTGGTATATCCTCAGTAAAAAAAAAAAGAGATGCAAACTCATTTTAGAAGAATTGGATCCAAAAAATTGTCAATTAAGATAATAAATCTAATACTTTGCCCATGACACCACTTGCCCCTCCTCCCCATATGTGCTTCTCTTCTATCTGTTGTCCCTCACATGGCTCTTCTCCTGCTGTGCCACCATTTGTCTCCCCATGTTTCAACTTGGCCCTCCTCCCCATGTCTCCTTTACCCGCGGTACTACTTCTCCCCCGTGCCCCATCTTGCCCTGTGAAACCACTTGTCCCCACCCATACAATCCCATGTACCACCACTTGCCCCACCTCCTGTGCCCAATGTCCCTCTTTCTCCCTGTGCCACTTTTCCCCTGTAGGTCCTTTTCCCCCTGTTCAACCACTTGTTCCCCAGCCCATGCCCCTCAAATCAGTCAGTCAGATAAACTTTTGTGACCAGGTCTCCCCGAAGCCTCAGTTCATTGTGGCCAAACTAATGAGCACTTTCCTCCTATTAAGAGGTTAAACAGATGGCCGTGCTTGTGGAGCTTTTTGCGGACGTGAAACGTGATGAAGCAAAATCATTGATTTCCATGGTTTCATTTTGTCTAGCGTAATTCTCATGAGATATTACTACACGCCAGAAAAGATACAACTTGTCCTATCTTTCAGGTTTATTTTTTCTCTCAGGCCCAATGGCCTGGAATTCGAACAGTTAAAAAAAGTCTTTCCGCTGGTTCATGTTCTAACACGCTCTGTAGCGGCGAGTGTTTTTGCGCATGCGCCCGTCTGTTTAAGCCCTGGAAGAAGCTTTCCCCAGATGGCAGCGGACAGATGGAACAGTTCACCAGGAGTCGGAGGGCTGCAAGCTGGGGGGGGCTGAAATAATCAGAAGTGTAAGGCCGCCTTCACACGGGCGGAAATCCCGCGGCGGGATTTCCGCCACTGAAAGCTTGCATAGGAGAGCATTACAATACGCACTCCTATGCAGACGGCCGTGGTTTGGCCGCACAAAATCTCGCGCAGCAAACAAACCGCGGCATGTCCTATTTTTGTGCGGGGCTCGCAGAGCCTCGCACAGAAACCTCACTCACCCCGGCACATGAATGAACCGGGGCCGCCGGGCGCGGGCGTATACGCGCTCGTCTCTGCAGACGCTTGGGGACGGGTCCTGCGGCGAGAATTCTCGCCGCCGGATCCGACCCGCTCGTCTGCAGGTGGCCTAAGGCTATGTGTAGACATCAAAGAGGAAATCTGCACCAAAACCTGCATGTGGATTTTAGTGTTTGTGTCCAACACATAATTCAGCTCTGGCATCGCAATGAATGAAATCTGGGGAAAATCCATCACGCTTTCACATTTGTTTTGAAAATCGGCTGCATGTCTGTTTTCTGCTGCAGATTTTCCCCACTGTGATTCATTTACATTGCACTATGCATTGTTGCAGAACTTTGGTACCAAACTACTGCAACAGTTCTGCAGTGTGTGAACTCAACCTAAAAAGCAGCAGTCAGTAAGTCCGGGACATGGAGATGCTGTTGGTGTTTCCCCCGAAAATAAGATCTACATTGAAAATAAGCCCTACCCTGATTTTGCAGGATTTTTGGGGAGGGTCTAAATATAAGCCCTACTCCCAAAATAAGCCTTAGCTGCATTACATTAAAAAAGGAATACCTACCTAGCAGGCTCGGTCCGGGTCAACCATCTGCTGTCTGGAGCTCCGCCGTGCGTTCTGCAGTCCTCGTTCTGCCACTGAAGATCACTTTTTGGTTACAGGATTCATGAAAAAAACATCTCATCTCCAGAAAGCAATGGTTGTGATTGGCTGAGCAGTGCAAGAAGAACCAATCACAGCCATCGCATTGTGGAGGCAGGATTTATTAATTGGCCAATCAATGTCATGGCTCAGCTCATTGAAGCTCCAAACAGCAGTGGGAGGGACCTGCACCAAATCTCCTAGGTACGTTTAATAAGACATCCCCTGAAAATAAAACCTAGAGCCTCTTTTGGGGCAAAAATTAATATGACAGGGTCTTATTTTCGTAGAAACACGATAATATGTTGCTAATAACCATGTCAGACGGTCGCACAGCTAGTCCATAGTTACTCTGGTCTGTGTGGTTGGAGAGTGCCGTAAGCTAGTGAGTAGAAGATGAGGACCTGCAGGTAGAGAGCAAGGGATGAACTAAAAAATCTAGCGATCAATAGGGGGTAAGTAATAGTTCCTGGTCTCTGGATAAATATGACGACTTCCCAATATCACACAATACAAGGCATCTTTTACACGGAGCAACTATTACTCAGCTCATCACTCCGAAAAAGTCTCTGAAGTCTATGAACAGCAGTTGTTTATTTACCTTTACATAGAGGGATGATTGTTCATTAGTCGTTCGCCAAAATATTGTTTGTAGGGGGATCTCCATTCAAATTTGTTCATAATTCGTTCCAGTGCGACTTTACACCAGATCACTTTTGATCAATCAGCGACTATTTTTTAGTTGAGCGGAAGCAAAATGACGAGTGAGCAAATTGTTCTGCATCATCTTTCTGCCATGTTTAAGCAGGACGACTATCCAGTCGCTGTGACCCATACTGATCACAAGAATGGAGGGCCAAGATACCTGTAGGAGAGCTGCTGCCCCTTATAGTGTAGACACATTTCTGCTCTCCTCTATTGGCAGTGTTGGGTATTGCAGCTCAGCCCTATCGCCATCATTGGCTCCTTCATTCTTATGACTGGTGGTGATCTCCGCGGTCGGACCGGCACTGATCTCACATTGTGCTATTTTAGGGATACTTCAGTGATAGATGCCGATAAGAACATGGAGGAGATGATTCAGCATTATGAAGAGAATCGCGGGAAGATCCTTGCAGCTTGACAGAAGAACGGCGCCGTTACATTGTGCCTCATAATGCAAGAGGACATTTTAAAAAAGTAAAACGAAGAAGCGCGCCAATCCAAGAGCAGCCGCCATCTTTATGCAAGAGGAACTAAGTGGCTTCACTATATGGGAACAGATATGATATAAATCCAACTGCACCATTATGGGGGACCGAGAGCCGACTCACAAGGTGCTATCGGTGGACCAATGTTCCATCGCTTCCCATCAGTATCTGATGAGTCTAATAGAGGATATCATGTAAATAGTCATATTTATTCATCTCCGTTCACCTGTTATATTTCTTCCCTTTAGAGGGCCCATTTCCTTCTATTCCTTACACT